>NW_027444011.1:0-30732 GCF_048569485.1 Anomaloglossus baeobatrachus | reverse complement strand
TCCAAGACTCCAAGACCCACAATTCCAAGACTCCAAGATTTCAAGACTCCAAGGCCCACGATTCCAAGACTCCAAGACTCCAAGACTCCAAGACTCCAAGACTCCAAGACTCCAAGACTCCAAGACTCCAAGACTCCAAGACTCCAAAATTCCAAGACCCAAGACTCCAAGACTCCAAGACTCCAAGACTCCAAAACTCCAAGACTCCAAGACTCCAAGACTCCAAGACACCAAGACTCCAAGACCCACGATTCCAAGACTCCAAGACTCCAAGACCCAAGATTCCAAGACCCAAGACTCCAAGACTCCAAGACTCCAAGACTCCAAGACCCCAAGACCCCAAGACCCACGACTCCAAGACTCCAAGACTCCAAGACCCACGATTCCAAGACTCCAAGACCCACGATTCCAAGACTCCAAGACTCCAAGACTCCAAGACTCCAAGACTCCAAGACTCCAAGACTCCAAGACTCCAAGACACACGATTCCAAGATTCCAAGACTCCAAGACTCCAAGACTCCAAGACTCCAAGACTCCAAGACTCCAAGACTCCAAGACTCCAAGACTCCAAGACTCCAAGACTCCAAGACCCAAGTGTCACGAACAGCCGGGGAAGTCCCTCAGAAATCCGCAGCTGTTCACTGATTTGTTACACACGACTACTCTCTAGCGCCCCCCTTGTCTGCAGGCCACTTTTGGTACTGCAGGACAATGCATAAGATGAGGCTGCTGAGCTGATAATGCCAAATATTGGAGGTCTCACAGCGAGGGTAAATGTATATCTCTGATTCCTGCTAATGGAATATTTATATACCTCGGTACCCTTAATGATAGCACTCCAATAATTCTATGCAATAACAATTACGCTGCCACCACCCAGACTTTCTACAGGTAGCTGGGGACCCGTTTCAGATAGCATAAGGCCCTTCGGGGTTTTGGATTCGTATATAAAGCATAAGGAAAGAAACTCTTAAATTTTTATATATTTAATCCGAAAATAGGCAGTGTTTAAAGAATATACAAGAATTTACAAAAGGGAACAATACACATTACGGCATAACAGTTACATTAAAATAAAAGGTATAAACGTGAAACTTACTAAGCTTCTGCCATAGAAGTGACGTCTGCTTATGGAGGGAGGGTCTCCAAGAGATGTTAGAATCGGCCAGCATCACCCTTCATGATGCCCTCCTCGTGCTGACTGAGCCCCCAAGATAGGAACTGTCTCTTATGCTCTTGCTAGCCCCCCTTGCCTGTGACATCATTTTACAGTCACTTGTGGGCTGGGCTTGAGATGGTCACAAAGTTCCATAATTCTAGGGTTTTTCATATCTTTGCTCCTGGGTCACACAGGTGAAAGATATTAGCGTCATATTTAATATCTCGATTTTACAGTTACATTGATACCAAACACAACGCCTCTAGCACAATTTTACTGGCCAATACTAATTTGTCGTGATTCCGTCGATCTCCTCGTCAGGTGAGACGGTGCGCTGGGTTCCGCACGACGCAGGGATTCTGGCAATGTGTTTTTCATCTTTCTAGCATTAAAGTCGCACTTCAAAACCTGCTTTGGGAGTTTTCCCGCCAATATTACAAAGAATTGTCTTTCTCTGCAGCTTTTGGCTTTAGTTCTACCATCACCCAAAGTCATAAATACCTTAAGCTTCCAGGCCAATCAGATAATCACCATGACGACCTGTGGCTGGTGAAGAAGAGGGGGATGAAGACCCTTCAACAGTTCTACATGACACCTCCCCCTTTTTGAGGTAGCATGGGAGATTGATTTGCCAATCGTCTCCTAAGCCTACCTCGCTGGCATCCCCCTGCCGGGACAGCCCATCAGCATTGCCATGCTCCACACCCTTCCTGTGTTGAATGGTAAAGTCATACTGCTGTAGTGCCAAGCTCCACCGCAGTAGCTTACCATTGTCGCCGGCCACCCGATGTAGCCAGCTGAGAGGGTTGTGGTCTGTCACTATGGTGAAGTTGCGTCCATATAGGTAGGGCTGCAGTTTCCGCAGGGCCCACACTATAGAGAGGCACTCCTTCTCCACAGTGGCGTAGGCCACTTCCCGGGATAAGAGCTTGCGGCTGAGAAACATCACCGGATGCTCTTCTCCCTTCCCATTTACCTGGCTGAGTACTGCACCAAGGCCAAACGCACTGGCATCTGTCTGAACTATGAACCGTCGGGTGAAGTCCGGGGCTTGTAGGATTGGGGAACTGGCGAGGGCAGCTTTTAGTGCCCTGAAGGACCGTTCACAGTCATCTGTCCAGGTGACTACTTGCGGTAGCTTCTTTTTGGTGAGGTCCGTCAACGGCTTAGCAAGAGCACTATAGTTAGGAACGAACTTCCTATAGTACCCTGCCGTACCCAAGAAGGACATCACCTGCTTCTTTGACTTGGGGGTAGGCCAGGAGGTGATGGCATCAACCTTCCCTGGCTCTGGTTTCAGGGTCCCGCCACCCACTCTGTGTCCAAGGTACTGTACCTCCGTCATGCCGATCTGACACTTCCCTGGCTTTATAGTCAGACCAGCGCTTTGGATCCGCCTGAGCACCTGCTCCAGGTGCCCCAGGTGTTCCTCCCAAGTGGGACTAAAGATGGCAATGTCATCCAGGTAAGCTACTGCAAACCCTCCTAGTCCCTCGAGCAGCTGGTCGACCAATCGCTGGAAAGTGGCAGGAGCATTTCTCATGCCAAAGGGCATGACAAGGGATTCATACAGCCCGAATGGGGTGATGAAGGCGGACCTTTCCTGTGCTTCCTTGGACATAGGAATCTGCCAGTACCCTCGACTCAGGTCCATGATGGTCAGGTACTGGGCCCCGGCTAAGCAATCCAGTAACTCGTCGATGCGTGGCATTGGGTACGCATCGGGTGCTGTGATTGCATTTAGCCTCCTGTAGTCCACACAAAACCGGGTTGTCCGGTCCTTTTTGGGAACCAAGACTACAGGCGAGGCCCATGCACTTTTGGACCTCTGGATCACTCCCAGGACTAGCATTTCATCGATCTCCCTTTTTATGTCCTTTTGTACCTCTAGGGAGACACGGTATGGGGGTTGACGAACTGGGGAATGACTCCCTGTGTCCACCTGGTGGGTGGCTAGGGATGTCTTCCCTGGGACATTCGTGAAGGTCATCAGGTAGGGCCGGAATACCTCCCGCAGCTGGGACTTTTGGTCCAAGGATAGCTGTGGGTTGAATGCCGCCTCCTCGATAGACCCTCCATCCCGGGCTGAGGCGAGCAAGTCCACCAAGACTTCACTTTCGCCTTCCTCGGGAAGACTACACACAGGAAGAGCAAAGGCTTCCCTGTCATGATGAGCTTTCATCATGTTGACATGGAAGACCTTTTGCCTCTTCCTGGCATGGTCGATGGTGACCACATAGTTTACGTCATTGAGGCGCTGATGCACCAGGTATGGACCCTCCCAGGCCGCCTGAAGCTTGTTCTGGGTCATTGGGACTAGGACCCACACCTTCTGACCCACTTCGTACACCCGCTCTCGAGCGTGTTGGTCGTACCATCGCTTCTGGCTGGCCTGGGCTTGCGCCATATTCTCATGCACCATCTGCGTCATTGACTGCATTTTGTCACGGAGCCGAATGACATACTCCACAACGGACACTTCTGGGGACTTCAGTTCCTCTTCCCAGGATTCCCTTACCAGACCAAGAGGCCCCCGGACTCGTCTGCCATACAGGAGCTCGAAGGGGGAAAACCCCGTTGAGGCCTGTGGTACCTCTCTGTAGGCAAACAGCAGGTGTGAGAGATACCGCTCCCAGTCGCGTCCATGTGACTCAACCAGCATCTTAAGCATCTGCTTAAGGGTACCATTAAATCGCTCACACAAACCATTGGTCTGTGGGTGATAAGCGCTTGATATCAGATGCCGCACCTGCATTTTCTTACAGAGAGCCTCCATTAGACGAGACATGAACTGAGTCCCCTGGTCGGTAAGCATCTCCCTGGGAAATCCTACTCGGGAGAATATGGTCAAGAGGGCATCTGCCACCTTATCGGCCCTAACTGAGGACAGAGCCACTGCCTCCGGATACCGGGTAGCATAGTCTACCACAGTAAGGACGAACCGTTTTCTAGAGCTGCTGGGGACGGCCAGAGGCCCGACAATGTCCACAGCGACCCTCTGGAAAGGCTCTTCTATCACCGGCAAAGAGATCAGGGGAGCTTTGGGAGCAGGCCCTGACTTTCCCACTCTTTGACATGTGATACAGGAGCGGCAGTAGTTGGCAACATCTGTCCCCATTTTGGGCCAATAGAAGTGGTGAGACAGCCGGGCCTTGGTTTTGCTGACCCCCAAGTGTCCGGCGAGTGGGATCTCATGGGCAATCCGCAGCAACTCACTCCTAAAGCGGTGAGGCACCACCAGCTGTCTTTCCTTCAGCCACTCTTGTTGGGGGTTACAGGGAATTGTCTCCCGGTACAACTTTCCCTGGTCCCAGAATACCCTCTCCTTATCGGTCTCGGAAGAGGGCTTCTCTGCGAGGTCCCTTAACGTCTCTAGACTGGCATCAGTTCGTAGAGCCACCTGGAACTCTTGGCTAGAGGCAGCCAAAAGTGACGTTAAGGTTCCAACCTCACCGGGACCCTCTGGGACCTGCTCTGGGTCCATAACCAGTTCCGTTATCCCTCTGGGTGAAGAGGTGTCAGAAGGCAAGGTTTCATTTGTGTTCTGGGCACTCTGACTGCGGGTGACAGCACCGATGAAGGCTGTCTCCCCGGGGAATAACCACTCTTCCCCATCAGCCTGACAGGTACTACTGGCTGTGTCACTGTCCGCTGTGACACTGCTCAGCTGCATTTGACCACTGTCCTCGTGGTTCTCATGTCTGCCTCGATCTCTGTCAGCACAGACACTTGCTACCTTGGGGTCGTCCTCAGCCACGTCACCCTGCCGCGTGGCATGGCTGAGTTCCCCTGTACAAATCTCCACTTTATTACCCTGCACAACATTTGTAATTACGTTCTGGGTATCCGCATTCGGGTCGCATGACTTAACAACATTGGCATCACATGATTTAACAACATTTGCATCACATGACTGATCAACAACATTTGTATCACATGACTTTTTGGATTCGGGAGGATCATCAGGGAGAAATTGTGCAACTAATCGCCCCAGATCAGTCCCCAATAAAACATTGGTTGGTAGATGTTCATCCACCCCCACTTCCCTCCACCCTCTCCCAGCACCCCAGTCGAGGGGAATCAGGGCCATTGGGAAGGAGTGGTGGACACCCCCCGCCAAGGCGACAGTCAGGAGTTTTCCCGGGATAAAGTTTTCAGGGGGTACCAGTTCAGGGCGGACCAGTGTTCTGTCGGCCCCAGTGTCCTTGAGCCCCACAGTGGGGGTTCCGCCTACGGTGACGGGGTGTAGGTTTTCGCAGGCCCTACCACCCGCCTTCCTTGCCAACAGGACCGTTCCAGTAGGCCCTTGGGCCTTGGATGTGGGGTTCCTCTTCTGCCTCTCTGGGCAACCAGAGCTGAGGTGTCCAGGCTGGTTGCAGGAAAAACACCTGCGAGTGTCAGAGGTGGGCCGGGCACTGGTGGATGAAACAGGACCTACGGGAGGTCGGCTGGTAGGGGCAGGGGTGGTGGTAGTTGTCATCTTACCCCCTTTCCAGCTAGTGGTGGACGGCTTCCGCACCTCCGATGCACGGTTGGCCACATAGGCGTCGGCAATCTGGGCTGCTTTTGAGGCCTCCTTGGGCTCTCGGTCCATAACAAACTGTCGAACCTCCACAGGACAGACATGTAGGAGTTGGTCCTTCACCATGAGGTCCTTTAACTCCTCAAAGGTTGTAACGGACAGTCCTTGGATCCACTGGTCAAAGGTGCGCTGGAGCCCACCCTCCAAATCGCTGTAGCTGTCATGAGGTCCGAGCTGGAGGGTCCGGAATTTTTTTCGGTACACCTCCGGAGTCAGCTGATACTTCCGTACTAGGGCCTGCTTTATGGCCCCATAGTCTCCACTCTGCTCTTGAGGGAGACTGGCAAACGCGTCCAGGGCCTTGCCTCGCAGCCCTGGGGTTAAGTATTGTGCCCATTGTGCTGAGGGCAACTGGTACTGCAAGCAAGTCTTTTCAAATCCCCTCAGAAAGGTGTCCAAATTCCCGTCCTTTTCCATCACAGGAAAGTGCTCCGGTCGGGGCTTAAAGCTGCTGGCATTATTGGACTCACCGTTTAGTGAGGAAAATGTCTGCTGCCGGGCTTTGAGGATATTCAATTCATGGTCTCTCTGGGCTTGGCGCTCTCGCTCGGCTCTCTCAGCCTCTCGCTCGGCTCTCTCAGCCTCTCGATATTGCTGAATGAGGTTTAGCCGTCCCTGCCGGTCATCTGCAGCGAATTGTTGTAGAGCCATCTTCAGGAAAGAGTCCATGTTGCCCCGGTCACTGCTCTGGCTTGCAGTTGATGGTGGGGACTCTGCAGAAGCACTATCCTGGGCTTGGCTTGCCTCCTCTTCTCCAGCACTGGGGGAATGAACGTGCTCTGCGTCCCATTGTAAAAGTTCTTTAATGAGGTCCTGCCTCGTTTTGCCATGGCCATCAATCAACTTGGATCTGCAGAGTGCAGCAAGAACCTCCTTCTTCTGCTGATTGTACCAGGCTTCTGACACAGCATCCATAATTGCCAAATAAAAGATAGGATAGAAAACAAGAGAGAAGGGAGGGGGTAACTGCTACACGTACAGTATTGTTCCAGGTATATTTAAACACTGAGTTCAATCCTCAAAACTTTTGCAAGTTTTTAGTGAAAGGGATGATTGCTCAAGCCAGATCACTAATGCTTTATATATCCCACCGCTTGCCACCATTTTGTCACGAACAGCCTGGGAAGTCCCTCAGAAATCCGCAGCTGTTCACTGATTTGTTACACACGACTACTCTCTAGCGCCCCCCTTGTCTGCAGGCCACTTTTGGTACTGCAGGACAATGCATAAGATGAGGCTGCTGAGCTGATAATGCCAAATATTGGAGGTCTCACAGCGAGGGTAAATGTATATCTCTGATTCCTGCTAATGGAATATTTATATACCTCGGTACCCTTAATGATAGCACTCCAATAATTCTATGCAATAACAATTACGCTGCCACCACCCAGACTTTCTACAGGTAGCTGGGGACCCGTTTCAGATAGCATAAGGCCCTTCGGGGTTTTGGATTCGTATATAAAGCATAAGGAAAGAAACTCTTAAATTTTTATATATTTAATCCGAAAATAGTCAGTGTTTAAAGAATATACAAGAATTTACAAAAGGGAACAATACACATTACGGCATAACAGTTACATTAAAATAAAAGGTATAAACGTGAAACTTACTAAGCTTCTGCCATAGAAGTGACGTCTGCTTATGGAGGGAGGGTCTCCAAGAGATGTTAGAATCGGCCAGCATCACCCTTCATGATGCCCTCCTCGTGCTGACTGAGCCCCCAAGATAGGAACTGTCTCTTATGCTCTTGCTAGCCCCCCTTGCCTGTGACATCATTTTACAGTCACTTGTGGGCTGGGCTTGAGATGGTCACAAAGTTCCATAATTCTAGGGTTTTTCATATCTTTGCTCCTGGGTCACACAGGTGAAAGATATTAGCGTCATATTTAATATCTCGATTTTACAGTTACATTGATACCAAACACAACGCCTCTAGCACAATTTTACTGGCCAATACTAATTTGTCGTGATTCCGTCGATCTCCTCGTCAGGTGAGACGGTGCGCTGGGTTCCGCACGACGCAGGGATTCTGGCAATGTGTTTTTCATCTTTCTAGCATTAAAGTCGCACTTCAAAACCTGCTTTGGGAGTTTTCCCGCCAATATTACAAAGAATTGTCTTTCTCTGCAGCTTTTGGCTTTAGTTCTACCATCACCCAAAGTCATAAATACCTTAAGCTTCCAGGCCAATCAGATAATCACCATGACGACCTGTGGCTGGTGAAGAAGAGGGGGATGAAGACCCTTCAACAGTTCTACATGACACCAAGATTCCAAGACCCAAGACTCCAAGACTCCAAGACTCCAAGACTCTAAGACTCCAAGACTCCAAGACCCCAAGACCCACGACTCCAAGACTCCAAGAATCCAAGACCCACGATTCCAAGACTCCAAGACTCCAAGACTCCAAGACTCCAAGACCCACAATTCCAAGACTCCAAGACTCCAAGACTCCAAGACTCCAAGACTCCAAGACTCCAAGACCCACGATTCCAAGACCCAAGACTCCAAGACTCCAAGACCCAAGACTCCAAGACTCCAAGACTCCAAGACTCCAAGACCCAAGACTCCAAGACTCCAAGACCCAAGACTCCAAGACCCACGATTCCAAGACTCCAAGACTCCAAGATTCCAAGACCCACGATTCCAAGACTCCAAGACTCCAAGACTCCAAGACTCCAAGACTCCAAGACTCCAAGACTCCAAGATTCCAAGACCCAAGACTCCAAGACTCCAAGACTCCAAGACCCACGATTCCAAGACTCCAAGACTCCAAGACTCCAAGATTCCAAGACTCCAAGACCCACGATTCCAAGACTCCAACACTCCAAGACTCCAAGACCCAAGATTCCAAGACCCAAGATTCCAAGACTCCAAGACTCCAAGACTCCAAGACTCCAAGACTCCAAGACTCCAAGACCCACGATTCCAAGACTCCAAGCCTCCAAGACCCAAGATTCTAAGACTCCAAGACTCCAAGACTCCAAGACTCCAAGACTCCAAGACTCCAAGACTCCAAGACTCCAAGACTCCAAGACTCCAAGACTCCAAGACTCCAAGACTCCAAGACCCAAGATTCCAAGACTCCAAGACTCCAAGACTCCAAGACTCCAAGACTCCAAGACTCCAAGACTCCAAGACTCCAAGACCCAAGACTCCAAGACTCCAAGACTCCAAGACTCCAAGACTCCAAGACCCACGATTCCAAGACTCCAAGACTCCAAGGCTCCAAGACCCAAGACTCCAAGACCCAAGATTCCAAGACTCCAAGACTCCAAGACTCCAAGACTCCAAGACTCCAAGACTCCAAGACCCAAGACTCCAAGACTCCAAGACTCCAAGACTCCAAGACTCCAAGACTCCAAGAATTTAGGACTCCAAGACCCAAGATTCCAAGACCCAAGATTCCAAGACTCCAAGACTCCAAGACTCCAAGACTCCAAGACCCAAGATTCCAAGACTCCAAGACTCCAAGACTCCAAGACTCCAAGACCCAAGATTCCAAGACCCAAGATTCCAAGACTCCAAGACTCCAAGACCCAAGATTCCAAGACCCCAAGACCCCAAGACTCCAAGACTCCAAGACTCCAAGACTCCAAGACACCAAGACTGTAAGACTCCAAGACTCCAACACTCCAACACTCCAATACTCCAACACTCCAACACTCCAACACGCCAAGACTCCAAGACCCAAGATTCCAAGACCCAAGATTCCAAGACTCCAAGACTCCAAGACTCCAAGACTCCAAGACCCACAAATCCAAGACTTCTAGACTCCAAGACTCCAAGACCCAAGATTCCAAGACCCAAGATTCCAAGACTCCAAGATTTCAAGACTCCAAGATTTCAAGACTCCAAGACCCAAGATTCCAAGACTCCAAGACTCCAAGACTCCAAGACCCAAGATTCCGAGACCCAAGATTCCAAGACTCCAAGACTCCAAGACGCCAAGACTCCAAGACTCCAAGACTCCAAGACCCACGATTCCAAGACTCCAAGACCCATGATTCCAAGACCCACGATTCCAAGACTCCAAGACTCCAAGACTCCAAAACTCCAAGACTACAAAACCCAAGATTCCAAGACTCCAAGACTCCAAGACTCCAAGACTCCAAGACTCCAAGACCCACGTTTTCAAGACTCCAAGACTCCAAGACCCAAGATTCCAAGACTCCAAGACTCCAAGACCCAAGATTCAAAGACCCAAGATTCCAAGACTCCAAGACCCAATATTCCAAGACCCAAGATTCCAAGACTCCAAGACTCCAAGACTCCAAGATTCAAAACTCCAAGACCCAAGATTCCAGGACCCAAGATTCCAAGACTCCAAGACTCCAAGACTCCAAGACCCACGATTCCAAGACTCCAAGACTCCAAGACTCCAAGACCCAAGATTCCAAGACCCAAGATTCCAAGACTCCAAGACTCCAAGACTCCAAGACTCACGATTCCAAGACTCCAAGACTCCAAGCCTCCAAGACTCCAAGACCCAAGATTCCAAGACTCCAAGACTCCAAGACTCCAAGACTCCAAGACTCCAAGACTCCAAGACTCCAAGACTCCAAGACTCCAAGACTCCAAGACCCACGATTCCAAGACTCCAAGACTCCAAGACTCCAAGACCCAAGATTCCAAGACCCAAGACTCCAAGACTCCAAGACTCCAAGACTCCAAGACCCACGATTCCAAGACTCCAAGACTCCAAGACTCCAAGACCCAATATTCCAAGACCCAAGATTCCAAGACTCCAAGACTCCAAGACCCAAGATTCCAAGACTCCAAGACTCCAAGACCCACGATTCCAAGACTCCAAGACTCCAAGACTCCAAGACTCCAAGACTCCAAGAACCACGATTCCAAGACTCCAAGACTCCAAGATTCAAGACCCACGATTCCAAGACTCCAAGACTCCAAGACTCAAAGACTCCAAGACTCCAAGACTCCAAGACTCCAAGACTCCAAGACTCCAAGACTCCAAGACTCCAAGACTCCAAGATTCAAGACCCAGGATTCCAGGACCCAAGATTCCAAGACTCCAAGACTCCAAGACTCCAAGACTCCAAGACTCCAAGACTCCAAGACTCCAAGATTCAAGACTCCAAGACCCAAGATTCCAGGACCCAAGATTCCAAGACTCCAAGACTCCAAGACTCCAAGACCCACGATTCCAAGACTCCAAGACTCCAAGACTCCAAGATTCAAGACCCAAGATTCCAGGACCCAAGATTCCAAGACTCCAAGACTCCAAGACTCCAAGACTCCAAGACTCCAAGACTCCAAGACTCCAAGACTCCAAGACTCCAAGACTCCAAGACCCAAGATTCCAAGACCCAAGATTCCAAGACTCCAAGACCCAATATTCCAAGACCCAAGATTCCAAGACTCCAAGACTCCAAGACTCCAAGACTCCAAGATTCAAGACTCCAAGACCCAAGATTCCAGGACCCAAGATTCCAAGACTCCAAGACTCCAAGACCCACGATTCCAAGACTCCAAGACTCCAAGACTCCAAGACTCCAAGACCCAAGATTCCAAGACCCAAGATTCCAAGACTCCAAGACTCCAAGACTCCAAGACTCCAAGACTCCAAGATTCCAAGACTCCAAGACTCCAAGACTCCAAGACTCCAAGACTCCAAGACTCCAAGACTCCAAGACCCAGGATTCAAGACCCACGATTCCAAGACTCCAAGACTCCAAGACTCCAAGACCCAAGATTCCAAGACCCAAGATTCCAAGACTCCAAGACTCCAAGACTCCAAGACCCATGATTCAAAGATCCAAGATTCCAAGACTCCAAAACTCCAAGACCCAAGATTCCAAGACTCCAAGACTCCAAGACTCCAAGACCCAAGACCCAAGATTCCAAAACTCCAAGACGCCAAGACTCCAAGACTCCAAGACTCCAAGACTCCAAGACTCCAAGACCCAAGATTCAAGACCCACGATTCCAAGACTCCAAGACTCCAAGACTCCAAGACTCCAAGACTCCAAGACCCACGATTCCAAGACTCCAAGACTCCAAGACCCACGATTCCAAGACTCCAAGACTCCAAGACTCCAAGACTCCAAGACTCCAAAACTCCAAGACTCCAAGACCCAAGATTCCAAGACCCAAGATTTTAAGACTCCAAGACTCCAAGACTCCAAGACTCCAAGACTCCAAGACTCCAAGACTCCAAGACTCCGAGACCCACGATTCCAAGACTCCAAGACTCCAAGACGCCAAGACTCCAAGACTCCAAGACTCCAAGACCCACGATTCAAAGACTCCAAGTCTCTAAGACTTCAAGACTCCAAGATTCAAGACCCACGATTCCAAGACTCCAAGATTCAAGACCCACGATTCCAAGACTCCAAGACTCCAAGACGCCAAGACTCCAAGACTCCAAGACTCCAAGACTCCAAGACCCAAGATTCCAAGACTCCAAGACTCCAAGACTCCAAGACTCCAAGACCCAAGATTCCAAGACCCAAGATTCCAAGACTCCAAGACTCCAAGACTCCAAGACTCCAAGACTCCAAGACTCCAAGACTCACGATTCCAAGACTCCAAGACTCCAAGACTCCAAAAATCAAAGACTCCAAGACTCCAAGACCCAAGATTCCAAGACTCCAAGACTCCAAGACTCCAAGACTCCAAGACCCAAGATTCCAAGACCCAAGATTCCAAGACTCCAAGACTCCAAGACTCCAAGACTCTAAGACCCAAGATTCCAAGACCCAAGATTCCTAGACTCCAAGACTCCAAGACTCCAAGACCCAAGACTCCAAGACTCCAAGACTCCAAGACTCCAAGACTCCAAGACTCCTAGACTCCAAGACTCCAAGACTCCAAGACTCCAAGACCCAAGATTCCAAGACTCCAAGTCTCTAAGACTTCAAGACTCCAAGATTCAAGACCCACGATTCCAAGACTCCAAGATTCAAGACCCACGATTCCAAGACTCCAACACTTCAAGACGCCAAGACTCCAAGACTCCAAGACTCCAAGACTCCATGACCCACGATTCCAAGACTCCAAGACTCCAAGACTCCAAGACCCAAGATTCCAAGACCCAAGATTCCAAGACTCCAAGACTCCAAGACTCCAAGACTCACGATTCCAAGACTCCAAGACTCCAAGCCTCCAAGACTCCAAGACCCAAGATTCCAAGACTCCAAGACTCCAAGACTCCAAGACTCCAAGACTCCAAGACTCCAAGACTCCAAGACTCCAAGACTCCAAGACTCCAAGACTCCAAGACCCACGATTCCAAGACTCCAAGACTCCAAGACCCAAGATTCCAAGACCCAAGACTCCAAGACTCCAAGACTCCAAGACTCCAAGACCCACGATTCCAAGACTCCAAGACTCCAAGACTCCAAGACCCAATATTCCAAGACCCAAGATTCCAAGACTCCAAGACTCCAAGACCCAAGATTCCAAGACTCCAAGACTCCAAGACCCACGATTCCAAGACTCCAAGACTCCAAGACTCCAAGACTCCAAGAACCACGATTCCAAGACTCCAAGACTCCAAGATTCAAGACCCACGATTCCAAGACTCCAAGACTCCAAGACTCAAAGACTCCAAGACTCCAAGACTCCAAGACTCCAAGACTCCAAGACTCCAAGACTCCAAGACTCCAAGACTCCAAGACTCCAAGATTCAGGACCCAGGATTCCAGGACCCAAGATTCCAAGACTCCAAGACTCCAAGACTCCAAGACTCCAAGACTCCAAGACTCCAAGACTCCAAGACTCCAAGATTCAAGACTCCAAGACCCAAGATTCCAGGACCCAAGATTCCAAGACTCCAAGACTCCAAGACTCCAAGACCCACGATTCCAAGACTCCAAGACTCCAAGATTCAAGACCCAAGATTCCAGGACCCAAGATTCCAAGACTCCAAGACTCCAAGACTCCAAGACTCCAAGACTCCAAGACTCCAAGACCCAAGATTCCAAGACTCCAAGACTCCAAGACTCCAAGACTCCAAGACTCCAAGACTCCAAGACCCAAGACTCCAAGACTCCAAGACTCCAAGACTCCAAGACGCACGATTCCAAGACTCCAAGACTCCAAGGCTCCAAGACCCAAGACTCCAAGACCCAAGATTCCAAGACTCCAAGACTCCAAGACTCCAAGACTCCAAGACTCCAAGACTCCAAGACTCCAAGACTCCAAGACCCAAGACTCCAAGACTCCAAGACTCCAAGACTCCAAGACTCCAAGACTCCAAGACTCCAAGAATTTAGGACTCCAAGACCCAAGATTCCAAGACCCAAGATTCCAAGACTCCAAGACTCCAAGACTCCAAGACTCCAAGACCCAAGATTCCAAGACTCCAAGACTCCAAGACTCCAAGACTCCAAGACCCAAGATTCCAAGACCCAAGATTCCAAGACTCCAAGACTCCAAGACCCAAGATTCCAAGACCCCAAGACCCCAAGACTCCAAGACTCCAAGACTCCAAGACTCCAAGACTCCAAGACTGTAAGACTCCAAGACTCCAACACTCCAACACTCCAATACTCCAACACTCCAACACTCCAACACGCCAAGACTCCAAGACCCAAGATTCCAAGACCCAAGATTCCAAGACTCCAAGACTCCAAGACTCCAAGACTCCAAGACCCACAAATCCAAGACTTCTAGACTCCAAGACTCCAAGACTCCAAGACCCAAGATTCCAAGACCCAAGATTCCAAGACTCCAAGATTTCAAGACTCCAAGACCCAAGATTCCAAGACTCCAAGACTCCAAGACTCCAAGACCCAAGATTCCGAGACCCAAGATTCCAAGACTCCAAGACTCCAAGACTCCAAGACTCCAAGACTCCAAGACTCCAAGACCCACGATTCCAAGACTCCAAGACCCATGATTCCAAGACCCACGATTCCAAGACTCCAAGACTCCAAGACTCCAAAACTCCAAGACTACAAGACCCAAGATTCCAAGACTCCAAGACTCCAAGACTCCAAGACTCCAAGACTCCAAGACCCACGTTTTCAAGACTCCAAGACTCCAAGACCCAAGATTCCAAGACTCCAAGACTCCAAGACCCAAGATTCAAAGACCCAAGATTCCAAGACTCCAAGACCCAATATTCCAAGACCCAAGATTCCAAGACTCCAAGACTCCAAGACTCCAAGATTCAAAACTCCAAGACCCAAGATTCCAGGACCCAAGATTCCAAGACTCCAAGACTCCAAGACTCCAAGACCCACGATTCCAAGACTCCAAGACTCCAAGACTCCAAGACCCAAGATTCCAAGACCCAAGATTCCAAGACTCCTAGACTCCAAGACTCCAAGACTCACGATTCCAAGACTCCAAGACTCCAAGCCTCCAAGACTCCAAGACCCAAGATTCCAAGACTCCAAGACTCCAAGACTCCAAGACTCCAAGACTCCAAGACTCCAAGACTCCAAGACTCCAAGACTCCAAGACCCACGATTCCAAGACTCCAAGACTCCAAGACTCCAAGACCCAAGATTCCAAGACCCAAGACTCCAAGACTCCAAGACTCCAAGACTCCAAGAATCACGATTCCAAGACTCCAAGACTCCAAGACTCCAAGACCCAATATTCCAAGACCCAAGATTCCAAGACTCCAAGACTCCAAGACCCAAGATTCCAAGACTCCAAGACTCCAAGACCCACGATTCCAAGACTCCAAGACTCCAAGACTCCAAGACTCCAAGACTCCAAGAACCACGATTCCAAGACTCCCAGACTCCAAGATTCAAGACCCACGATTCCAAGACTCCAAGACTCCAAGACTCAAAGACTCCAAGACTCCAAGACTCCAAGACTCCAAGACTCCAAGACTCCAAGACTCCAAGACTCCAAGATTCAAGACCCAGGATTCCAGGACCCAAGATTCCAAGACTCCAAGACTCCAAGACTCCAAGACTCCAAGACTCCAAGACTCCAAGACTCCAAGACTCCAAGATTCAAGACTCCAAGACCCAAGAATCCAGGACCCAAGATTCCAAGACTCCAAGACTCCAAGACTCCAAGACCCACGATTCCAAGACTCCAAGACTCCAAGACTCCAAGATTCAAGACCCAAGATTCCAGGACCCAAGATTCCAAGACTCCAAGACTCCAAGACTCCAAGACTCCAAGACTCCAAGACTCCAAGACTCCAAGACTCCAAGACCCAAGATTCCAAGACCCAAGATTCCAAGACTCCAAGACCCAATATTCCAAGACCCAAGATTCCAAGACTCCAAGACTCCAAGACTCCAAGACTCCAAGATTCAAGACTCCAAGACCCAAGATTCCAGGACCCAAGATTCAAAGACTCCAAGACTCCAAGACCCACGATTCCAAGACTCCAAGACTCCAAGACTCCAAGACTCCAAGACCCAAGATTCCAAGACCCAAGATTCCAAGACTCCAAGACTCCAAGACTCCAAGACTCCAAGACTCCAAGATTCCAAGACTCCAAGACTCCAAGACTCCAAGACTCCAAGACTCCAAGACTCCAAGACTCCAAGACCCAGGATTCAAGACCCACGATTCCAATACTCCAAGACTCCAAGACTCCAAGACCCAAGATCCCATGATTCAAAGATCCAAGATTCCAAGACTCCAAAACTCCAAGACCCAAGATTCCAAGACTCCAAGACTCCAAGACTCCAAGACCCAAGACCCAAGATTCCAAAACTCCAAGACGCCAAGACTCCAAGACTCCAAGACTCCAAGACTCCAAGACTCCAAGACCCAAGATTCAAGACCCACGATTCCAAGACTCCAAGACTCCAAGACTCCAAGACTCCAAGACTCCAAGACCCACGATTCCAAGACTCCAAGACTCCAAGACCCACGATTCCAAGACTCCAAGACTCCAAGACTCCAAGACTCCAAGACTCCAAGACTCCAAGACCCAAGATTCCAAGACCCAAGATTCCAAGACTCCAAGACTCCAAGACTCCAAGACTCCAAGACTCCAAGACTCCAAGACTCCAAGACTCCAAGACTCCAAGACTCCGAGACCCACGATTCCAAGACTCCAAGACTCCAAGACTCCAAGACGCCAAGACTCCAAGACTCCAAGACTCCAAGACCCACGATTCAAAGACTCCAAGTCTCTAAGACTTCAAGACTCCAAGATTCAAGACCCACGATTCCAAGACTCCAAGATTCAAGACCCACGATTCCAAGACTCCAAGACTCCAAGACGCCAAGACTCCAAGACTCCAAGACTCCAAGACTCCAAGACCCAAGATTCCAAGACTCCAAGACTCCAAGACTCCAAGACTCCAAGACCCAAGATTCCAAGACCCAAGATTCCAAGACTCCAAGACTCCAAGACTCCAAGACTCCAAGACTCCAAGACTCACGATTCCAAGACTCCAAGACTCCAAAAATCAAAGACTCCAAGACTCCAAGACCCAAGATTCCAAGACTCCATGACTCCAAGACTCCAAGACTCCAAGACCCAAGATTCCAAGACCCAAGATTCCAAGACTCCAAGACTCCAAGACTCCAAGACTCTAAGACCCAAGATTCCAAGACCAAGATTCCTAGACTCCAAGACTCCAAGACTCCAAGACCCAAGACTCCAAGACTCCAAGACTCCAAGACTCCAAGACTCCAAGACTCCTAGACTCCAAGACTCCAAGACTCCAAGACTCCAAGACCCAAGATTCCAAGACTCCAAGTCTCTAAGACTTCAAGACTCCAAGATTCAAGACCCACGATTCCAAGACTCCAAGATTCAAGACCCACGATTCCAAGACTCCAAGACTCCAAGACGCCAAGACTCCAAGACTCCAAGACTCCAAGACTCCATGACCCACGATTCCAAGACTCCAAGACTCCAAGACTCCAAGACCCAAGATTCCAAGACCCAAGATTCCAAGACTCCAAGACTCCAAGACTCCAAGATTCACGATTCCAAGACTCCAAGACTCCAAGCCTCCAAGACTCCAAGACCCAAGATTCCAAGACTCCAAGACTCCAAGACTCCAAGACTCCAAGACTCCAAGACTCCAAGACTCCAAGACTCCAAGACCCACGATTCCAAGACTCCAAGACTCCAAGACCCAAGATTCCAAGACCCAAGACTCCAAGACTCCAAGACTCCAAGACCCACGATTCCAAGACTCCAAGACTCCAAGACTCCAAGACCCAATATTCCAAGACCCAAGATTCCAAGACTCCAAGACTCCAAGACCCAAGATTCCAAGACTCCAAGACTCCAAGACTCCAAGACTCCAAGACCCACGATTCCAAGACTCCAAGACTCCAAGACTCCAAGACCCAAGATTCCAAGACCCAAGACTCCAAGACTCCAAGACTCCAAGACTCCAAGAATCACGATTCCAAGACTCCAAGACTCCAAGACTCCAAGACCCAATATTCCAAGACCCAAGATTCCAAGACTCCAAGACTCCAAGACCCAAGATTCCAAGACTCCAAGACTCCAAGACCCACGATTCCAAGACTCCAAGACTCCAAGACTCCAAGACTCCAAGACTCCAAGAACCACGATTCCAAGACTCCCAGACTCCAAGATTCAAGACCCACGATTCCAAGACTCCAAGACTCCAAGACTCAAAGACTCCAAGACTCCAAGACTCCAAGACTCCAAGACTCCAAGACTCCAAGACTCCAAGACTCCAAGACTCCAAGATTCAAGACCCAGGATTCCAGGACCCAAGATTCCAAGACTCCAAGACTCCAAGACTCCAAGACTCCAAGACTCCAAGACTCCAAGACTCCAAGACTCCAAGACTCCAAGATTCAAGACTCCAAGACCCAAGAATCCAGGACCCAAGATTCCAAGACTCCAAGACTCCAAGACTCCAAGACCCACGATTCCAAGACTCCAAGACTCCAAGACTCCAAGATTCAAGACCCAAGATTCCAGGACCCAAGATTCCAAGACTCCAAGACTCCAAGACTCCAAGACTCCAAGACTCCAAGACTCCAAGACTCCAAGACTCCAAGACCCAAGATTCCAAGACCCAAGATTCCAAGACTCCAAGACCCAATATTCCAAGACCCAAGATTCCAAGACTCAAAGACTCCAAGACTCCAAGACTCCAAGATTCAAGACTCCAAGACCCAAGATTCCAGGACCCAAGATTCCAAGACTCCAAGACTCCAAGACCCACGATTCCAAGACTCCAAGACTCCAAGACTCCAAGACTCCAAGACCCAAGATTCCAAGACCCAAGATTCCAAGACTCCAAGACTCCAAGACTCCAAGACTCCAAGATTCCAAGACTCCAAGACTCCAAGACTCCAAGACTCCAAGACTCCAAGACTCCAAGACTCCAAGACTCCAAGACCCAGGATTCAAGACCCACGATTCCAAGACTCCAAGACTCCAAGACTCCAAGACCCAAGATTCCAAGACCCAAGATTCCAAGACTCCAAGACTCCAAGACTCCAAGACCCATGATTCAAAGATCCAAGATTCCAAGACTCCAAAACTCCAAGACCCAAGATTCCAAGACTCCAAGACTCCAAGACCCAAGACCCAAGATTCCAAAACTCCAAGACGCCAAGACTCCAAGACTCCAAGACTCCAAGACTCCAAGACTCCAAGACCCAAGATTCAAGACCCACGATTCCAAGACTCCAAGACTCCAAGACTCCAAGACTCCAAGACTCCAAGACCCACGATTCCAAGACTCCAAGACTCCAAGACCCACGATTCCAAGACTCCAAGACTCCAAGACTCCAAGACTCCAAGACTCCAAGACTCCAAGACCCAAGATTCCAAGACCCAAGATTCCAAGACTCCAAGACTCCAAGACTCCAAGACTCCAAGACTCCAAGACTCCAAGACTCCAAGACTCCAAGACTCCAAGACTCCGAGACCCACGATTCCAAGACTCCAAGACTCCAAGACTCCAAGACGCCAAGACTCCAAGACTCCAAGACTCCAAGACCCACGATTCAAAGACTCCAAGTCTCTAAGACTTCAAGACTCCAAGATTCAAGACCCACGATTCCAAGACTCCAAGATTCAAGACCCACGATTCCAAGACTCCAAGACTCCAAGACGCCAAGACTCCAAGACTCCAAGACTCCAAGACTCCAAGACCCAAGATTCCAAGACTCCAAGACTCCAAGACTCCAAGACTCCAAGACCCAAGATTCCAAGACCCAAGATTCCAAGACTCCAAGACTCCAAGACTCCAAGACTCCAAGACTCCAAGACTCACGATTCCAAGACTCCAAGACTCCAAAAATCAAAGACTCCAAGACTCCAAGACCCAAGATTCCAAGACTCCATGACTCCAAGACTCCAAGACTCCAAGACCCAAGATTCCAAGACCCAAGATTCCAAGACTCCAAGACTCCAAGACTCCAAGACTCTAAGACCCAAGATTCCAAGACCAAGATTCCTAGACTCCAAGACTCCAAGACTCCAAGACCCAAGACTCCAAGACTCCAAGACTCCAAGACTCCAAGACTCCAAGACTCCTAGACTCCAAGACTCCAAGACTCCAAGACTCCAAGACCCAAGATTCCAAGACTCCAAGTCTCTAAGACTTCAAGACTCCAAGATTCAAGACCCACGATTCCAAGACTCCAAGATTCAAGACCCACGATTCCAAGACTCCAAGACTCCAAGACGCCAAGACTCCAAGACTCCAAGACTCCAAGACTCCATGACCCACGATTCCAAGACTCCAAGACTCCAAGACTCCAAGACCCAAGATTCCAAGACCCAAGATTCCAAGACTCCAAGACTCCAAGACTCCAAGACTCACGATTCCAAGACTCCAAGACTCCAAGCCTCCAAGACTCCAAGACCCAAGATTCCAAGACTCCAAGACTCCAAGACTCCAAGACTCCAAGACTCCAAGACTCCAAGACTCCAAGACTCCAAGACCCACGATTCCAAGACTCCAAGACTCCAAGACCCAAGATTCCAAGACCCAAGACTCCAAGACTCCAAGACCCACGATTCCAAGACTCCAAGACTCCAAGACCCAATATTCCAAGACCCAAGATTCCAAGACTCCAAGACTCCAAGACCCAAGATTCCAAGACTCCAAGACTCCAAGACCCACGATTCCAAGACTCCAAGACTCCAAGACTCCAAGACTCCAAGAACCACGATTCCAAGACTCCAAGACTCCAAGATTCAAGACCCACGATTCCAAGACTCCAAGACTCCAAGACTCAAAGACTCCAAGACTCCAAGACTCCAAGACTCCAAGACTCCAAGACTCCAAGACTCCAAGACTCCAAGACTCCAAGACTCCAAGATTCAGGACCCAGGATTCCAGGACCCAAGATTCCAAGACTCCAAGACTCCAAGACTCCAAGACTCCAAGACTCCAAGACTCCAAGACTCCAAGACTCCAAGATTCAAGACTCCAAGACCCAAGATTCCAGGACCCAAGATTCCAAGACTCCAAGACTCCAAGACTCCAAGACCCACGATTCCAAGACTCCAAGACTCCAAGATTCAAGACCCAAGATTCCAGGACCCAAGATTCCAAGACTCCAAGACTCCAAGACTCCAAGACTCCAAGATTCAAGACTCCAAGACCCAAGATTCCAGGACCCAAGATTCCAAGACTCCAAGACTCCAAGACCCACGATTCCAAGACTCCAAGACTCCAAGACTCCAAGACCCAAGATTCCAAGACCCAAGATTCCAAGACTCCAAGACTCCAAGACTCCAAGACTCCAAGACCCAAGATTCCAAGACTCCAAGACTCCAAGACTCCAAGACTCCAAGACTCCAAGACTCCAAGACCCAGGATTCAAGACCCACGATTCCAAGACTCCAAGACTCCAAGACTCCAAGACCCAAGATTCCAAGACCCAAGATTCCAAGACTCCAAGACTCCAAGACTCCAAGACCCATGATTCCAAGATCCAAGATTCCAAGACTCCAAAACTCCAAGACCCAAGATTCCAAGACTCCAAGACTCCAAGACTCCAAGACCCAAGACCCAAGATTCCAAAACTCCAAGACGCCAATACTCCAAGACTCCAAGACTCCAAGACTCCAAGACCCAAGATTCAAGACCCACGATTCCAAGACTCCAAGACTCCAAGACTCCAAGACTCCAAGACTCCAAGACCCACGATTCCAAGACTCCAAGACTCCAAGACCCACGATTCCAAGACTCCAAGACTCCAAGACTCCAAGACTCCAAGACTCCAAGACTCTAAGACTCCAAGACCCAAGATTCCAAGACCCAAGATTCCTAGACCCACGATTACAAGACTCCAAGACTCCAAGACTCCAAGACTCCAAGACCCAAGATTCCAAGACTCCAAGACTCCAAAAATCAAAGACTCCAAGACTCCAAGACCCAAGATTCCAAGACTCCAAGACTCCAAGACTCCAAGACTCCAAGACCCAAGATTCCAAGACCCAAGATTCCAAGACTCCAAGACTCCAAGACTCCAAGACTCTAAGACCCAAGATTCCAAGACCCAAGATTCCTAGACTCCAAGACTCCAAGACTCCAAGACCCAAGACTCCAAGACTCCAAGACTCCAAGACTCCAAGACTCCAAGACCCAAGATTCCAAGACCCACGATTCAAAGACTCCAAGTCTCTAAGACTTCAAGACTCCAAGATTCAAGACCCACGATTCCAAGACTCCAAGATTCAAGACCCACGATTCCAAGACTCCAAGACTCCAAGACGCCAAGACTCCAAGACTCCAAGACTCCAAGACTCCAAGACCCAAGATTCCAAGACTCCAAGACTCCAAGACTCCAAGACTCCAAGACCCAAGATTCCAAGACCCAAGATTCCAAGACTCCAAGACTCCAAGACTCCAAGACTCCAAGACTCCAAGACTCCAAGACCCAAGATTCCAAGACTCACGATTCCAAGACTCCAAGACTCCAAGACTCCAAAAATCAAAGACTCCAAGACTCCAAGACCCAAGATTCCAAGACTCCAAGACTCCAAGACTCCAAGACTCCAAGACCCAAGATTCCAAGACCCAAGATTCCAAGACTCCAAGACTCCAAGACTCCAAGACTCTAAGACCCAAGATTCCAAGACCCAAGATTCCTAGACTCCAAGACTCCAAGACTCCAAGACCCAAGACTCCAAGACTCCAAGACTCCAAGACTCCAAGACTCCAAGACTCCTAGACTCCAAGACTCCAAGACTCCAAGACTCCAAGACCCAAGATTCCAAGACTCCAAGTCTCTAAGACTTCAAGACTCCAAGATTCAAGACCCACGATTCCAAGACTCCAAGATTCAAGACCCACGATTCCAAGACTCCAAGACTCCAAGACGCCAAGACTCCAAGACGCCAAGACTCCAAGACCCAAGATTCCAAGACTCCAAGACTCCAAGACTCCAAGACTCCAAGACCCAAGATTCCAAGACCCAAGATTCCAAGACTCCAAGACTCCAAGACTCCAAGACTCACGATTCCAAGACTCCAAGACTCCAAGACTCCAAGACTCCAAGACCCAAGATTCCAAGACTCCAAGACTCCAAGACTCCAAGACTCCAAGACCCAAGATTCCAAGACTCCAAGACTCCAAGACTCCAAGACTCCAAGACTCCAAGATTCCAAGACTCCAAGACTCCAAGACTCCAAGTCTCCAAGACCCACGATTCCAAGACTCCAAGACTCCAAGACTCCAAGACCCAAGATTCCAAGACCCAAGACTCCAAGACTCCAAGACTCCAAGACCCAAGATTCCAAGACTCCAAGACTCCAAGACTCCAAGACTCCAAGACCCAAGATTCCAAGATTCCAAGACTCCAAGACTCCAAGACTCCAAGACTCCAAGATTCCAAGACTCCAAGACTCCAAGACTCCAAGTCTCCAAGACCCACGATTCCAAGACTCCAAGACTCCAAGACTCCAAGACCCAAGATTCCAAGACCCAAGACTCCAAGACTCCAAAACTCCAAGACTCCAAGACTCCAAGACTCCAAGACCCAATATTCCAAGTCCCAAGATTCCAAGACTCCAAGACTCCAAGACTCCAAGACCCAAGATTCCAAGACTCCAAGACTCCAAGACTCCAAGACCCACGATTCCAAGACTCCAAGACTCCAAGACTCCAAGACTCCAAGACTCCAAGAACCACGATTCCAAGACTCCAAGACTCCAAGATTCAGGACCCACGATTCCAAGACTCCAAGACTCCAAGACTCCAAGACTCCAAGACTCCAAGACTCCAAGACTCCAAGATTCAAGACCCACAATTCCAAGATTTCAAGACTCCAAGACTCCAAGACTCCAAGACTCCAAGACTCCAAGATTCAAGACCCACGATTCCAAGACTCCAAGACTCCAAGACTCCAAGACTCCAAGACCCAAGATTCCAGGACCCAAGATTCCAAGACTCCAAGACTCCAAGACTCCAAGACTCCAAGACTCCAAGACTCCAAGACTCCAAGACTCCAAGACTCCAAGACCCACGATTCCAAGACTCCAAGACTCCAAGACTCCAAGACTCCAAGACTCCAAGACTCCAAGATTCAAGACCCACGATTCCAAGACTCCAAGACTCCAAGATTCAAGACCCACGATTCCAAGACTCCAAGACTCCAAGACTCCAAGATTCCAAGACCCAAGACTCCAAGACTCCAAGACTCCAAGACTCCAAGACTCCAAGACTCCAAGACTCCAAGACTCCAAGATTCCAAGACCCAAGATTCCAAGACTCCAAGACTCCAAGACTCCAAGACTCCAAGACTCCAAGACCCAAGACTCCAAGACTCCAAGACTCCAAGACTCCAAGAATCCATGACTCCAAGACTCCAAGACTCCAAGACTCCAAGACCTAAGATTCCAAGACCCAAGATTCCAAGACTCCAAGACTCCAAGACTCAAGATTCCAAGACTCCAAGACTCCAAGACCCAAGATTCCAAGACTCCAAGACTCCAAGACTCTCCAAGATTCAAGACCCACGATTCCAAGACTCCAAGACTCCAAGACTCCAAGACTCCAAGACCCAAGATTCCAAGACCAGAGATTCCAAGACCAGAGATTCCAAGACTCCAAGACTCCAAGACTCCAAGACTCCAAGACTCCAAGACTCCAAGACCCACGATTCCAAGACTCCAAGACTCAAAGACTCCAAAACTCCAAGACTCCAAGATTCAAGACCCACGATTCCAAGACTCCAAGACTCCAAGATTCAAGACCCACGATTCCAAGACTCCAAGACTCCAAGTCTCTAAGACCCAAGATTCCAACACTCCAAGACTCCAAGACTCCAAGACCCACGATTCCAAGACTCCCAGACTCCAAGACTCCAAGACTCCAAGACCCAAGATTCCAAGACCCAAGATTCCAAGACTCCAAGACTCCAAGATTCCAAGACTCCAAGACTCCAAGACTCCAAGACCCAAGACTCCAAGACTCCAAGACTCCAAGACTCCAAGACTCCAAGACTCCAAGACTCCAAGACCTAAGATTCCAAGACCCAAGATTCCAAGACTCCAAGACTCCAAGACCCAAGATTCCAAGACTCCAAGACTCCAAGACCCAAGATTCCAAGACTCCAAGACTCTCCAAGATTCAAGACCCACGATTCCAAGACTCCAAGACTCCAAGACTCCAAGGCCCAAGATTCCAAGACCCAAGATTCCAAGACCCACGATTCCAAGACTCCAAGACTCCAAGACCCAAGATTCCAAGACTCCAAGACTCTAAGACTCCAAGACTCCAAGACCCAGGATTCCAAGACCCAAGATTCCAAGACTCCAAGACTCCAAGACCCAAGATTCCAAGACTCCAAGACTCCAAGATTCCAAGACTCCAAGCCTCCAAGACTCCAAGACTCCAAGACTCCAAGACCCAAGACTCCAAGACTCCAAGACTCCAAGACTCCAAGACCCAAGATTCCAAGACCCAAGATTCCAAGACTCCAAGAGTCCAAGACCCAAGATTCCAAGACTCCAAGACTCCAAGACCCAAGACTCCAAGACTCCAAGACTCCAAGACTCCAAGACCCAAGATTCCAAGACCCAAGATTCCAAGACTCCAAGAGTCCAAGACCCAAGATTCCAAGACTCCAAGACTCCAAGACCCAAGATTCCAAGACTCCAAGACTCCAAGACTCCAAGACTCCAAGACTCCAAGACTCCAAGACTCCATGACTCCAAGACTCCAAGATTCAAGACCCACGTTTCCAAGACTCCAAGACTCCAAGACCCAAGATTCCAAGACCCAAGATTCCAAGACTCCAAGACTCCAAGACTCACGATTCCAAGACTCCAATACTCCAAGACTCCAAGACTCCAAGACTCCAAGACTCCAAGACTCCAAGACTCCAAGACTCCAAGACTCCAAGATTCAAGACCCACGATTCCAAGACTCCAAGACTCCAAGACTCCAAGACTCCAAGACTCCAAGACTCCAAGACTCCAAGACTCCAAGACTCCAAGATTCAAGACCCACGATTCCAAGACTCCAAGACTCCAAGACTCCAAGACCCAAGATTCCAGGACCCAAGATTCCAAGACTCCAAGACTCCAAGACTCCAAGACCCAAGATTCCAAGACCCAAGATTCCAAGACTCCAAGACTCCAAGACTCCAAGACTCCAAGACTCCAAGACCCACGATTCCAAGACTCCAAGACTCCAAGACTCCAAGACTCCAAGACTCCAAGACTCCAAGACTCCAAGACTCCAAGATTCAAGACCCACGATTCTAAGACTCCAAGACTCCAAGATTCAAGACCCACGATTCCAAGACTCCAAGACTCTAAGACCCAAGATTCCAAGACTCCAAGACTCCAAGACTGCAAGACTCCAAGACTGCAAGACTCCAAGACTCCAAGACTACAAGACTCCAAGACCCCAAGACTCCAAGACTCCAAGACTCCAAGATTCCAAGACTCCAAGACTCCAAGACTCCAAGACTCCAAGACTCCAAGACTCCAAGACTCCAAAACTCCAAGACTCCAAGACTCCAAGACTCCAAGACTCCAAGACTCCAAGACTCCAAGTCTAAAAGACTAAAAGACTCCAAGACTCCAAGACTCCAAGACTCCAAGACTCCAAGACTCCAAGACTCCAAGACTCCAAGACTCCAAGACCCAAGATTCAAAACCCACGATTCCAAGACTCCAAGACTCCAAGACTCCAAGACTCCAAGACTCCAAGACTCCAAGACTCCAAGATTCAAGACCCACGATTCCAAGACTCCAAGACTCCAAGACTCCAAGACCCAAGATTCCAAGACTCCAAGACTCCAAGATTTCAAGACTCCAAGACTCCAAGACCCACAATTCCAAGACTCCAAGACTCCAAGACCCAAGACTCCAAGACTCCAAGACTCCAAGACTCCAAGACTCCAAGACTCCAAGACTCCAAGACTCCAAGACCCAAGATTCCAAGACTCCAAGACTCCAAGACTCCAAGACTCCAAGACTCCAAGACTCCAAGACTCCAAGACTCCAAAACTCCAAGACTCCAAGACTCCAAGACTCCAAGACTCCAAGACTCCAAGTCTAAAAGACTAAAAGACTCCAAGACTCCAAGACTCCAAGACTCCAAGACTCCAAGACTCCAAGACTCCAAGACTCCAAGACTCCAAGACTCCAAGACTCCAAGACCCAAGATTCAAAACCCACGATTCCAAGACTCCAAGACTCCAAGACTCCAAGAATCCAAGACCCACGATTCCAAGACTCCAAGACTCCAAGATTCAAGACCCATGATTCCAAGACTCCAAGACTCCAAAACTCCAAGACTCCAAGACCCAAGATTCCGAGACTCCAAGACTCCAAGACCCAAGATGCCAAGACTCCAAGACTCCAAGACTCCAAGACTCCAAGACTCCAAGACTCCAAGACTCCAAGACTTTCAAGACTCCAAGACTCCAAGACTCCAAGATTCAAGACCCACGATTCTAAGACTCCAAGACTCCAAGATTCAAGACCCACGATTCCAAGACTCCAAGACTCCAAGACTCTAAGACCCAAGATTCCAAGACTCCAAGACTCCAAGACTGCAAGACTCCAAGACTCCAAGACTACAAGACTCCAAGACCCCAAGACTCCAAGACTCCAAGACTCCAAGACTCCAAGACCCAAGATTCCAAGACTCCAAGACTCCAAGACTCCAAGACTCCAAGATTCAAGACCCAAGATTCCAAGACTCCAAGACTCCAAGACTCCAAGACTCCAAGACTCCAAGACCCAAGATTCCAAGACTCCAAGACTCCAAGATTCCAAGACTCCAAAACTCCAAGACCCACAATTCCAAGACTCCAAGACTCCAAGACCCAAGACTCCAAGACTCCAAGACTCCAAGACTCTCCAAGATTCAAGACCCACGATTCCAAGACTCCAAGACTCCAAGACTCCAAGACCCAAGATTCCAAGACCCAAGATTCCAAGACTCCAAAACTCCAAGACTCCAAGACTCCAAGACTCCAAGACTCCAAGACCCACGATTCCAAGACTCCAAGACTCCAAGACTCCAAGACTCCAAGACTCCAAGACTCCAAAACTCCAAGACTCCAAGACTCCAAGACTCCAAGACTCCAAGACTCCAAGACTCCAAGACTACAAGACTCCAAGACTACAAGACCCAAGATTCAAAACCCACGATTCCAAGACTCCAAGACTCCAAGACTCCAAGACTCCAAGACTCCAAGACTCCAAGACCCAAGATTCAAGACCCACGATTCCAAGACTCCAAGACTCCAACACTCCAAGACTCCAAGATTCAAGACCCACGAATCCAAGACTCCAAGACTCCAAGACTCCAAGACTCCAAGACTCCAAGACCCACGATTCCAAGACTCCAAGACTCCAAGACTCCAAGACTCCAAGACTCCAAGACTCCAAGACCCAAGACTCCAAGACCCAAGATTCCAAGACTCCAAGACTCCAAGACCCAAGATTCCAAGACTCCAAGACTCCAAGACCCAAGATTCCAAGACTCCAAGACTCCAAGACTCCAAGACTCCAAGATTCAAGACCCACGATTCCAAGACTCAAAGACTCCAAGACTCCAAGACCCAAGATTCCAAGACCCAAGATTCCAAGACTCCAAGACTCCAAGACTCCAAGACTCCAAGACTCCAAGACTCCAAGACCCAAGATTCCAAGACCCAAGTTTCCAAGACCCAAGATTCCAAGACCCAAGATTCTAAGACCCAAGTTTCCAAGACCCAAGATTCCAAGACTCCAAGACCCAAGATGCAAGACCCAAGATTCCAAGACCCAAGATTCCAAGACCCAAGATTCCAAGACCCAAGATTCCAAGACCCAAGATTCCAAGACCCAAGATTCCAAGACCCAAGACCCAAGATTCCAAGACCCAAGATTCCAAGACCCAAGATTCCAAGACACAAGATTTCAAGACCCAAGATTCCAAGACCCCAAGACCCAAGATTCGAAGACCCCAAGACCCCAAGACCCAAGATTCCAAGACTCAAGATTCCAAGACCCAAGATTCCAAGACCCAAGATTCCAAGATTCCAAGACCCAAGATTCCAAGACCCAAGATTCCAAAACCCAAGATTCCAAGACCCAAGACTCCAAGACCCAAGACCCCAAGACCCAAGATTCCAAGACCCAAGATTCCAAGACCCAAGATTCCAAGCCCCAAGATTCCAAGCCCCAAGATTCCAAGCCCCAAGACTCCAAGACCCAAGATTCCAAGACCCAAGACCAAAGATCCAAGACTCCAAGACCCAAGATTCCAAGACCCCAAGACCCAAGATTCCAAGATTCCTGGAATCTTGGGTCTTGGAGTCTTGGAGTCTTGGAGTCTTGGAGTCTTGGAGTCTTGGAGTCTTGGAATCGTGGGTCTTGAATCTTGGAGTCTTGGAGTCTTTGAGTCTTGGAGTCTTGGAGTCTTGGAGTCTTGGAGTCTTGGAGTCTTGGAGTCTTGGAATCGTGGGTCTTGAATCTTGGAGTCTTGGAGTCTTGGAGTCTTGGAGTCTTGGAGTCATGGAATCTTGGGTCTTGGAGTCTTGGAGTCTTGGAGTCTTGGAGTCTTGGAATCTTGGGTCTTGGAATCTTGGGTCTTGGAGTCTTGGAGTCTTGGAGTCTTGGAGTCTTGGAATCTTGGAGTCTTGGAGTCTTGGAGTCTTGAATCTTGGAGTCTTGGAGTCTTGGAATCGTGGGTCTTGAATCTTGGAGTCTTGGAGTCCTGGAACTGTGGGTCTTGAATCTTGGAGTCTTGGAGTCTTGGAGTCTTGGAATCTTGGAATCTTGGGTCTTGGAATCTTGGAGTCTTTGAGTCTTGGAATCTTGGGTCCTGGAATCTTTAGTCTTGGAGTCTTGGAGTCTTGGAGTCTTGGAATCGTGGGACTTGAATCTTGGAGTCTTGGAGTCTTGGAGTCTTGGAATCTTGGGTCTTGGAATCTTGGGTCTTGAAGTCTTGGAGTCTTGGAGTCTTGGAATCTTGAGTCTTGGAATCTTGGGTCTTGGAGTCTTGAAGTCTTGGAGTCTTGGAGTCTTGGAGTCTTGGAGTCTTGGAATCTTGGGTCTTGGAATCTTGGGTCTTGGAGTCTTGGAATCTTGGAGTCTTGGAATCGTGGGTCTTGGAGTCTTGGAGTCTTGGAGTCTTGGAATCGTGGGTCTTGGAGTCTTGGAGTCTTGGAGTCTTGGAGTCTTGGAATCTTGGAATCTTGGAATCGTGGGTCTTGAATCTTGGAGTCTTGGAGTCTTGGAGTCTTGGAGTCTTGGAGTCTTTGATTCTTAGAATCGTGGGTCTTTAATCTTGGAGTCTTGGAGTCTTGGAGTCTTGGAGTCTTGGAGTCTTGAATCTTGGAGTCTTGGAGTCTTGGAATCGTGGGTCTTGAATCTTGGAGTCTTGGAGTCTTGGAATCGTGGGTCTTGGAGTTTTGGAGTCTTGGAGTCTTGGAGTCTTGGAATCTTGAGTCTTGGAATCTTGGGTCTTGGAGTCTTGAAGTCTTGGAGTCTTGGAGTCTTGGAGTCTTGGAGTCTTGGAGTCTTGGAATCTTGGGTCTTGGAATCTTGGGTCTTGGAGTCTTGGAATCTTGGAGTCTTGGAATCGTGGGTCTTGGAGTCTTGGAGTCTTGGAGTCTTGGAATCGTGG
>NW_027444010.1:0-30732 GCF_048569485.1 Anomaloglossus baeobatrachus | reverse complement strand
GCTATATACATACACACCTAGCTCTGCTATATACATACACACATAGCTCTGCTATATACATACACACCTAGCTCTGCTATATACATACACACACTAGCTCTGCTATATACATACACACCTAGCTCTGCTATATACATACACACCTAGCTCTGCTATATACATACACACATAGCTCTGCTATATACATACACACCTAGCTCTGCTATATACATACACACATAGCTCTGCTATATACATACACACATAGCTCTGCTATATACATACACACCTAGCTCTGCTATATACATACACACCTAGCTCTGCTATATACATACACACATAGCTCTGCTATATACATACACACATAGCTCTGCTATATACATACACACCTAGCTCTGCTATATACATACACACATAGCTCTGCTATATACATACACACATAGCTCTGCTATATACATACACACATAGCTCTGCTATATACATACACACCTAGCTCTGCTATATACATACACACATAGCTCTGCTATATACATACACACATAGCTCTGCTATATACATACACACCTAGCTCTGCTATATACATACACACATAGCTCTGCTATATACATACACACCTAGCTCTGCTATATACATACACACATAGCTCTGCTATATACATACACACATAGCTCTGCTATATACATACACACATAGCTCTGCTATATACATACACACCTAGCTCTGCTATATACATAGCACACATAGCTCTGCTATATACATACACACATAGCTCTGCTATATACATACACACCTAGCTCTGCTATATACATACACACATAGCTCTGCTATATACATACACACATAGCTCTGCTATATACATACACACATAGCTCTGCTATATACATACACACATAGCTCTGCTATATACATACACACCTAGCTCTGCTATATACATACACACATAGCTCTGCTATATACATACACACCTAGCTCTGCTATATACATACACACCTAGCTCTGCTATATACATACACACATAGCTCTGCTATATACATACACACATAGCTCTGCTATATACATACACACATAGCTCTGCTATATACATACACACATAGCTCTGCTATATACATACACACCTAGCTCTGCTATATACATACACACCTAGCTCTGCTATATACATACACACATAGCTCTGCTATATACATACACACACTAGCTCTGCTATATACATACACACATAGCTCTGCTATATACATACACACCTAGCTCTGCTATATACATACACACATAGCTCTGCTATATACATACACACCTAGCTCTGCTATATACATACACACCTAGCTCTGCTATATACATACACACCTAGCTCTGCTATATACATACACACCTAGCTCTGCTATATACATACACACATAGCTCTGCTATATACATACACACCTAGCTCTGCTATATACATACACACATAGCTCTGCTATATACATACACACATAGCTCTGCTATATACATACACACATAGCTCTGCTATATACATACACACATAGCTCTGCTATATACATACACACCTAGCTCTGCTATATACATACACACCTAGCTCTGCTATATACATACACACCTAGCTCTGCTATATACATACACACCTAGCTCTGCTATATACATACACACCTAGCTCTGCTATATACATACACACATAGCTCTGCTATATACATACACACATAGCTCTGCTATATACATACACACCTAGCTCTGCTATATACATACACACATAGCTCTGCTATATACATACACACCTAGCTCTGCTATATACATACACACCTAGCTCTGCTATATACATACACACATAGCTCTGCTATATACATACACACCTAGCTCTGCTATATACATACACACATAGCTCTGCTATATACATACACACCTAGCTCTGCTATATACATACACACATAGCTCTGCTATATACATACACACCTAGCTCTGCTATATACATACACACATAGCTCTGCTATATACATACACACATAGCTCTGCTATATACATACACACCTAGCTCTGCTATATACATACACACATAGCTCTGCTATATACATACACACATAGCTCTGCTATATACATACACACCTAGCTCTGCTATATACATACACACATAGCTCTGCTATATACATACACACATAGCTCTGCTATATACATACACACCTAGCTCTGCTATATACATACACACATAGCTCTGCTATATACATACACACATAGCTCTGCTATATACATACACAACATAGCTCTGCTATATACATACACACCTAGCTCTGCTATATACATACACACCTAGCTCTGCTATATACATACACACCTAGCTCTGCTATATACATACACACATAGCTCTGCTATATACATACACACCTAGCTCTGCTATATACATACACACCTAGCTCTGCTATATACATACACACCTAGCTCTGCTATATACATACACACCTAGCTCTGCTATATACATACACACATAGCTCTGCTATATACATACACACCTAGCTCTGCTATATACATACACACATAGCTCTGCTATATACATACACACATACACACATAGCTCTGCTATATACATACACACCTAGCTCTGCTATATACATACACACCTAGCTCTGCTATATACATACATACACACCTAGCTCTGCTATATACATACACACCTAGCTCTGCTATATACATACACACATAGCTCTGCTATATACATACACACATACACACATAGCTCTGCTATATACATACACACCTAGCTCTGCTATATACATACACACCTAGCTCTGCTATATACATACATACACACATAGCTCTGCTATATACATACACACCTAGCTCTGCTATATACATACACACATAGCTCTGCTATATACATACACACATAGCTCTGCTATATACATACACACATAGCTCTGCTATATACATACACACCTAGCTCTGCTATATACATGCACACATAGCTCTGCTATATACATACACACATAGCTCTGCTATATACATACACACCTAGCTCTGCTATATACATACACACATAGCTCTGCTATATACATACACACCTAGCTCTGCTATATACATACACACATAGCTCTGCTATATACATACACACATAGCTCTGCTATATACATACACACATAGCTCTGCTATATACATACACACTTAGCTCTGCTATATACATACACACCTAGCTCTGCTATATACATACACACCTAGCTCTGCTATATACATACACACATAGCTCTGCTATATACATACACACCTAGCTCTGCTATATACATACACACCTAGCTCTGCTATATACATACATACACACCTAGCTCTGCTATATACATACACACCTAGCTCTGCTATATACATACATACACACATAGCTCTGCTATATACATACACACCTAGCTCTGCTATATACATACACACATAGCTCTGCTATATACATACACACATAGCTCTGCTATATACATACACACATAGCTCTGCTATATACATACACACCTAGCTCTGCTATATACATACACACCTAGCTCTGCTATATACATACACACCTAGCTCTGCTATATACATACACACCTAGCTCTGCTATATACATACACACCTAGCTCTGCTATATACATACACACATAGCTCTGCTATATACATACACACATAGCTCTGCTATATACATACACACATAGCTCTGCTATATACATACACACATAGCTCTGCTATATACATACACACCTAGCTCTGCTATATACATACACACCTAGCTCTGCTATATACATACACACATAGCTCTGCTATATACATACACACCTAGCTCTGCTATATACATACACACATAGCTCTGCTATATACATACACACCTAGCTCTGCTATATACATACACACATAGCTCTGCTATATACATACACACCTAGCTCTGCTATATACATACACACCTAGCTCTGCTATATACATACACACATAGCTCTGCTATATACATACACACCTAGCTCTGCTATATACATACACACATAGCTCTGCTATATACATACACACCTAGCTCTGCTATATACATACACACCTAGCTCTGCTATATACATACACACATAGCTCTGCTATATACATACACACCTAGCTCTGCTATATACATACACACCTAGCTCTGCTATATACATACACACATAGCTCTGCTATACATACACACATAGCTCTGCTATATACATACACACATAGCTCTGCTATATACATACACACCTAGCTCTGCTATATACATACACACATAGCTCTGCTATATACATACACACATAGCTCTGCTATATACATACACACATAGCTCTGCTATATACATACACACATAGCTCTGCTATATACATACACACATAGCTCTGCTATATACATACACACCTAGCTCTGCTATATACATACACACATAGCTCTGCTATATACATACACACCTAGCTCTGCTATATACATACACACATAGCTCTGCTATATACATACACACACTAGCTCTGCTATATACATACACACCTTAGCTCTGCTATATACATACACACATAGCTCTGCTATATACATACACACATAGCTCTGCTATATACATACACACATAGCTCTGCTATATACATACACACATAGCTCTGCTATATACATACACACCTAGCTCTGCTATATACATACACACCTAGCTCTGCTATATACATACACACATAGCTCTGCTATATACATACACACATAGCTCTGCTATATACATACACACATAGCTCTGCTATATACATACACACATAGCTCTGCTATATACATACACACCTAGCTCTGCTATATACATACACACCTAGCTCTGCTATATACATACACACATAGCTCTGCTATATACATACACACCTAGCTCTGCTATATACATACACACATAGCTCTGCTATATACATACACACATAGCTCTGCTAATATACATACACACATAGCTCTGCTATATACATACACACATAGCTCTGCTATATACATACACACATAGCTCTGCTATATACATACACACATAGCTCTGCTATATACATACACACCTAGCTCTGCTATATACATACATACACACATAGCTCTGCTATATACATACACACATAGCTCTGCTATATACATACACACATAGCTCTGCTATATACATACACACATAGCTCTGCTATATACATACACACATAGCTCTGCTATAATACATACACACATAGCTCTGCTATATACATACACACCTAGCTCTGCTATATACATACTACACACATAGCTCTGCTATATACATACACACATAGCTCTGCTATATACATACACACCTAGCTCTGCTATAATACATACACACCTAGCTCTGCTATATACATACATACACACTTAGCTCTGCTATATACATACACACATAGCTCTGCTATATACATACACACATAGCTCTGCTATATACATGCACACCTAGCTCTGCTATATACATACACACCTAGCTCTGCTATATACATACACACATAGCTCTGCTATATACATACACACATAGCTCTGCTATATACATACACACATAGCTCTGCTATATACATACACACATAGCTCTGCTATATACATACACACCTAGCTCTGCTATATACATACACACATAGCTCTGCTATATACATACACACCTAGCTCTGCTATATACATACACACTTAGCTCTGCTATATACATACACACATAGCTCTGCTATATACATAGCACACATAGCTCTGCTATATACATACACACATAGCTCTGCTATATACATACACACATAGCTCTGCTATATACATACACACATAGCTCTGCTATATACATACACACATAGCTCTGCTATATACATACACACATAGCTCTGCTATATACATACACACATAGCTCTGCTATATACATACACACATAGCTCTGCTATATACATGACACACTTAGCTCTGCTATATACATGCACACATAGCTCTGCTATATACATACACACCTAGCTCTGCTATATACATACACACATAGCTCTGCTATATACATACACACATAGCTCTGCTATATACATACACACCTAGCTCTGCTATATACATACACACATAGCTCTGCTATATACATACACACCTAGCTCTGCTATATACATACACACTTAGCTCTGCTATATACATACACACCTAGCTCTGCTATATACATACACACATAGCTCTGCTATATACATACACACCTAGCTCTGCTATATACATACACACCTAGCTCTGCTATATACATACACACATAGCTCTGCTATATACATACACACATAGCTCTGCTATATACATACACACCTAGCTCTGCTATATACATACACACTTAGCTCTGCTATATACATACACACCTAGCTCTGCTATATACATACACACATAGCTCTGCTATATACATACACACATAGCTCTGCTATATACATACACACCTAGCTCTGCTATATACATACACACATAGCTCTGCTATATACATACACACCTAGCTCTGCTATATACATACACACCTAGCTCTGCTATATACATACACACCTAGCTCTGCTATATACATACACACATAGCTCTGCTATATACATACACACCTAGCTCTGCTATATACATACACACCTAGCTCTGCTATATACATGACACACCTAGCTCTGCTATATACATACACACCTAGCTCTGCTATATACATACACACTTAGCTCTGCTATATACATACACACATAGCTCTGCTATATACATACACACATAGCTCTGCTATATACATACACACATAGCTCTGCTATATACATACACACCTAGCTCTGCTATATACATACACACCTAGCTCTGCTATATACATACACACCTAGCTCTGCTATATACATACACACATAGCTCTGCTATATACATACACACATAGCTCTGCTATATACATGCACACATAGCTCTGCTATATACATACACACATAGCTCTGCTATATACATACACACCTAGCTCTGCTATATACATACACACATAGCTCTGCTATATACATACACACCTAGCTCTGCTATATACATACACACATAGCTCTGCTATATACATACACACATAGCTCTGCTATATACATACACACATAGCTCTGCTATATACATACACACATAGCTCTGCTATATACATGCACACATAGCTCTGCTATATACATACACACATAGCTCTGCTATATACATACACACATAGCTCTGCTATATACATACACACTTAGCTCTGCTATATACATACACACCTAGCTCTGCTATATACATACACTACACACATAGCTCTGCTATATACATACACACATAGCTCTGCTATATACATACACACCTAGCTCTGCTATATACATACACACCTAGCTCTGCTATATACATACACACCTAGCTCTGCTATATACATACACACCTAGCTCTGCTATATACATACACACCTAGCTCTGCTATATACATACACACCTAGCTCTGCTATATACATACACACCTAGCTCTGCTATATACATACACACATAGCTCTGCTATATACATACACACCTAGCTCTGCTATATACATACACACCTAGCTCTTCTATATACATACACACCTAGCTCTGCTATATACATACACACATAGCTCTGCTATATACATACACACATAGCTCTGCTATATACATACACACATAGCTCTGCCTACATACACACATAGCTCTGCTATATACATACACACATAGCTCTGCTATATACATACACACATAGCTCTGCTATATACATACACACATAGCTCTGCTATATACATACACACATAGCTCTGCTATATACATACACACATAGCTCTGCTATATACATACACACATAGCTCTGCTATATACATACACACCTAGCTCTGCTATATACATACACACATAGCTCTGCTATATACATACACACATAGCTCTGCTATATACATACACACCTAGCTCTGCTATATACATACACACCTAGCTCTGCTATATACATACACACATAGCTCTGCTATATACATACACACCTAGCTCTGCTATATACATACACACATAGCTCTGCTATATACATACACACCTAGCTCTGCTATATACATACACACATAGCTCTGCTATATACATACACACATAGCTCTGCTATATACATACACACCTAGCTCTGCTATATACATACACACATAGCTCTGCTATATACATACACACATAGCTCTGCTATATACATACACACATAGCTCTGCTATATACATACACACATAGCTCTGCTATATACATACACACCTAGCTCTGCTATATACATACACACATAGCTCTGCTATATACATGCACACTTAGCTCTGCTATATACATACACACATAGCTCTGCTATATACATACACACCTAGCTCTGCTATATACATACACACCTAGCTCTGCTATATACATACACACCTAGCTCTGCTATATACATACACACATAGCTCTGCTATATACATACACACCTAGCTCTGCTATATACATACACACCTAGCTCTGCTATATACATACACACCTAGCTCTGCTATATACATACACACCTAGCTCTGCTATATACATACACACCTAGCTCTGCTATATACATACACACCTAGCTCTGCTATATACATACACACCTAGCTCTGCTATATACATACATACACACCTAGCTCTGCTATATACATACACACCTAGCTCTGCTATATACATACACACATAGCTCTGCTATATACATACACACATACACACATAGCTCTGCTATATACATACACACCTAGCTCTGCTATATACATACACACCTAGCTCTGCTATATACATACATACACACATAGCTCTGCTATATACATACACACCTAGCTCTGCTACATACATACACACATAGCTCTGCTATATACATGCACACTTAGCTCTGCTATATACATACACACATAGCTCTGCTATATACATACACACCTAGCTCTGCTATATACATACACACCTAGCTCTGCTATATACATACACACATAGCTCTGCTATATACATACACACCTAGCTCTGCTATATACATACACACCTAGCTCTGCTATATACATACACACATAGCTCTGCTATATACATACACACCTAGCTCTGCTATATACATACACACCTAGCTCTGCTATATACATACACACCTAGCTCTGCTATATACATACATACATGCTATATACATACACACCTAGCTCTGCTATATACATACATACCACAACCACTAGCTCTGCTATATACATACACACAATAGCTCTGCTATATACATACACACATAGCTCTGCTATATACATACACACATAGCTCTGCTATATACATACAGACATAGCTCTGCTATATACCATACAAGCACATAATAGCTCTGCTATATACATACACACCTAGCTCTGCTATATACATACACACCTAGCTCTGCTATATACATACACACCTAGCTCTGCTATATACATACACACCCTAGCTCTGCTATATACATACACACCTAGCTCTGCTATATACATACACACATAGCTCTGCTATATACATACACACATAGCTCTGCTATATACATACACACATAGCTCTGCTATATACATACACACATAGCTCTGCTATATACATACACACATAGCTCTGCTATATACATACACACCTAGCTCTGCTATATACATACACACCTAGCTCTGCTATATACATACACACCTAGCTCTGCTATATACATACACACCTAGCTCTGCTATATACATACACACCTAGCTCTGCTATATACATACACACATAGCTCTGCTATATACATACACACATAGCTCTGCTATATACATACACACCTAGCTCTGCTATATACATACACACCTAGCTCTGCTATATACATACACACCTAGCTCTGCTATATACATACACACCTAGCTCTGCTATATACATACACACCTAGCTCTGCTATATACATACACACATAGCTCTGCTATATACATACACACATAGCTCTGCTATATACATACACACCTAGCTCTGCTATATACATACACACCTAGCTCTGCTATATACATACACACATAGCTCTGCTATATACATACACACATAGCTCTGCTATATACATACACACATAGCTCTGCTATATACATACACACCTAGCTCTGCTATATACATACACACATAGCTCTGCTATATACATACACACATAGCTCTGCTATATACATACACACATAGCTCTGCTATATACATACACACCTAGCTCTGCTATATACATACACACATAGCTCTGCTATATACATACACACCTAGCTCTGCTATATACATACACACATAGCTCTGCTATATACATACACACATAGCTCTGCTATATACATACACACATAGCTCTGCTATATACATACACACTTAGCTCTGCTATATACATACACACCTAGCTCTGCTATATACATACACACATAGCTCTGCTATATACATACACACATAGCTCTGCTATATACATACACACATAGCTCTGCTATATACATACACACATAGCTCTGCTATATACATACACACCTAGCTCTGCTATATACATACACACCTAGCTCTGCTATATACATACACACCTAGCTCTGCTATATACATACACACATAGCTCTGCTATATACATACACACCTAGCTCTGCTATATACATACACACATAGCTCTGCTATATACATACACACCTAGCTCTGCTATATACATACACACCTAGCTCTGCTATATACATACACACATAGCTCTGCTATATACATACACACCTAGCTCTGCTATATACATACACACATAGCTCTGCTATATACATACACACCTAGCTCTGCTATATACATACACACATAGCTCTGCTATATACATACACACCTAGCTCTGCTATATACATACACACATAGCTCTGCTATATACATACACACCTAGCTCTGCTATATACATACACACCTAGCTCTGCTATATACATACACACATAGCTCTGCTATATACATACACACCTAGCTCTGCTATATACATACACACATAGCTCTGCTATATACATACACACCTAGCTCTGCTATATACATACACACATAGCTCTGCTATATACATACACACCTAGCTCTGCTATATACATACACACCTAGCTCTGCTATATACATACACACCTAGCTCTGCTATATACATACACACATAGCTCTGCTATATACATACACACCTAGCTCTGCTACATACATACACACCTAGCTCTGCTATATACATACACACTAGCTCTGCTATATACATACACACATAGCTCTGCTATATACATACACACATAGCTCTGCTATATACATACACACCTAGCTCTGCTATATACATACACACCTAGCTCTGCTATATACATACACACATAGCTCTGCTATATACATACACACCTAGCTCTGCTATATACATACACACATAGCTCTGCTATATACATACACACATAGCTCTGCTACATACACACATAGCTCTGCCACATACATACACACATAGCTCTGCTATATACATACACACATAGCTCTGCTATATACATACACACATAGCTCTGCTATATACATACACACATAGCTCTGCTATATACATACACACATAGCTCTGCTATATACATACATACACACATAGCTCTGCTATATACATACACACCTAGCTCTGCTATATACATACACACATAGCTCTGCTATATACATACACACATAGCTCTGCTATATACATACACACATAGCTCTGCTATATACATACATACACACATAGCTCTGCTATATACATACACACCTAGCTCTGCTATATACATACACACATAGCTCTGCTATATACATGCACACTTAGCTCTGCTATATACATACACACATAGCTCTGCTATATACATACACACCTAGCTCTGCTATATACATACACACCTAGCTCTGCTATATACATACACACCTAGCTCTGCTATATACATACACACATAGCTCTGCTATATACATACACACATAGCTCTGCTATATACATACACACATAGCTCTGCTATATACATACACACCTAGCTCTGCTATATACATGCACACCTAGCTCTGCTATATACATACACACCTAGCTCTGATATATACATACACACCTAGCTCTGCTATATACATACACACATAGCTCTGCTATATACATACACACATAGCTCTGCTATATACATACACACATAGCTCTGCTATATACATACACACCTAGCTCTGCTATATACATACACACCTAGCTCTGCTATATACATACACACCTAGCTCTGCTATATACATACACACCTAGCTCTGCTATATACATACACACCTAGCTCTGCTATATACATACACACATAGCTCTGCTATATACATACACACCTAGCTCTGCTATATACATACACACATAGCTCTGCTATATACATACACACATACACACATAGCTCTGCTATATACATACACACCTAGCTCTGCTATATACATACACACCTAGCTCTGCTATATACATACATACACACCTAGCTCTGCTATATACATACACACCTAGCTCTGCTATATACATACACACATAGCTCTGCTATATACATACACACATACACACATAGCTCTGCTATATACATACACACCTAGCTCTGCTATATACATACACACCTAGCTCTGCTATATACATACATACACACATAGCTCTGCTATATACATACACACATAGCTCTGCTATATACATACACACATAGCTCTGCTATATACATACACACATAGCTCTGCTATATACATACACACATAGCTCTGCTATATACATGCACACATAGCTCTGCTATATACATGCACACATAGCTCTGCTATATACATACACACCTAGCTCTGCTATATACATACACACATAGCTCTGCTATGTACATACACACCTAGCTCTGCTATATACATGCACACCTAGCTCTGCTATATACATACATACACACCTAGCTCTGCTATATACATACACACCTAGCTCTGCTATATACATACACACATAGCTCTGCTATATACATACACACATAGCTCTGCTATATACATACACACATAGCTCTGCTATATACATACACACCTAGCTCTGCTATATACAGACACACCTAGCTCTGCTATATACATACACACATAGCTCTGCTATATACATACACACATAGCTCTGCTATATACATACACACATAGCTCTGCTATATACATGCACACTTAGCTCTGCTATATACATACACACATAGCTCTGCTACATACATACACACCTAGCTCTGCTATATACATACACACCTAGCTCTGCTATATACATACACACATAGCTCTGCTATATACATACACACATAGCTCTGCTATATACATGCACACCTAGCTCTGCTATATACATACACACCTAGCTCTGCTATATACATACACACCTAGCTCTGCTATATACATACACACCTAGCTCTGCTATATACATACACACATAGCTCTGCTATATACATACACACATAGCTCTGCTATATACATACACACATAGCTCTGCTATATACATACACACCTAGCTCTGCTATATACATACACACCTAGCTCTGCTATATACATACACACCTAGCTCTGCTATATACATACACACCTAGCTCTGCTATATACATACACACCTAGCTCTGCTATATACATACACACCTAGCTCTGCTATATACATACACACCTAGCTCTGCTATATACATACACACCTAGCTCTGCTATATACATACACACCTAGCTCTGCTATATACATACATACACACCTAGCTCTGCTATATACATACACACCTAGCTCTGCTATATACATACATACATAGCTCTGCTATATACATACACACATAGCTCTGCTATATACATGCATACATAGCTCTGCTATATACATACACATAGCTCTGCTATATACATGCACACATAGCTCTGCTATATACATACACATAGCTCTGCTATATACATGCACACATAGCTCTGCTATATACATACACACCTAGCTCTGCTATATACATACACACCTAGCTCTGCTATATACATACACACATAGCTCTGCTATATACATACACACATAGCTCTGCTATATACATACACACCTAGCTCTGCTATATACATACACACCTAGCTCTGCTATATACATACACACATAGCTCTGCTATATACATACACACCTAGCTCTGCTATATACATACACACATAGCTCTGCTATATACATACACACCTAGCTCTGCTACATACAGACACACCTAGCTCTGCTATATACATACACACCTAGCTCTGCTATATACATACACACCTAGCTCTGCTATATACATACACACCTAGCTCTGCTATATACATACACACCTAGCTCTGCTATATACATACACACCTAGCTCTGCTATATACATACACACATAGCTCTGCTATATACATACACACCTAGCTCTGCTACATACAGACACACCTAGCTCTGATATATACATACACACCTAGCTCTGCTATATACATACACACCTAGCTCTGCTATATACATACACACCTAGCTCTGCTATATACATACACACCTAGCTCTGCTATATACATACACACCTAGCTCTGCTATATACATACACACCTAGCTCTGCTATATACATACACATAGCTCTGCTATATACATACACACCTAGCTCTGCTATATACATACACACATAGCTCTGCTATATACATACACACCTAGCTCTGCTATATACATACACACATAGCTCTGCTATATACATACACACATAGCTCTGCTATATACATGCACACATAGCTCTGCTATATACATACACACCTAGCTCTGCTATATACATACACACATAGCTCTGCTATATACATACACACCTAGCTCTGCTATATACATACACACCTAGCTCTGCTATATACATACACACATAGCTCTGCTATATACATACACACATAGCTCTGCTATATACATACACACCTAGCTCTGCTATATACATACACACCTAGCTCTGCTATATACATACACACATAGCTCTGCTATATACATACACACCTAGCTCTGCTATATACATACACACATAGCTCTGCTATATACATACACACCTAGCTCTGCTACATACAGACACACCTAGCTCTGCTATATACATACACACCTAGCTCTGCTATATACATACACACCTAGCTCTGCTATATACATACACACCTAGCTCTGCTATATACATACACACCTAGCTCTGCTATATACATACACACCTAGCTCTGCTATATACATACACACATAGCTCTGCTATATACATACACACCTAGCTCTGCTATATACATACACACCTAGCTCTGCTATATACATACACACATAGCTCTGCTATATACATACACACATAGCTCTGCTACATACATACACACCTAGCTCTGATATATACATACACACCTAGCTCTGCTATATACATACACACCTAGCTCTGCTATATACATACACACCTAGCTCTGCTATATACATACACACCTAGCTCTGCTATATACATACACACCTAGCTCTGCTATATACATACACACCTAGCTCTGCTATATACATACACATAGCTCTGCTATATACATACACACCTAGCTCTGCTATATACATACACACATAGCTCTGCTATATACATACACACCTAGCTCTGCTATATACATACACACATAGCTCTGCTATATACATACACACATAGCTCTGCTATATACATGCACACATAGCTCTGCTATATACATACACACCTAGCTCTGCTATATACATACATACACACATAGCTCTGCTATATACATACACACCTAGCTCTGCTACATACATACACACCTAGCTCTGCTATATACATACACACCTAGCTCTGCTATATACATACACACATAGCTCTGCTATATACATACACACATAGCTCTGCTATATACATACACACATAGCTCTGCTATATACATACACACCTAGCTCTGCTATATACATACACACCTAGCTCTGCTATATACATACACACCTAGCTCTGCTATATACATACACACCTAGCTCTGCTATATACATACACACATAGCTCTGCTATATACATACACACCTAGCTCTGCTACATACAGACACACCTAGCTCTGATATATACATACACACCTAGCTCTGCTATATACATACACACCTAGCTCTGCTATATACATACACACCTAGCTCTGCTATATACATACACACCTAGCTCTGCTATATACATACACACCTAGCTCTGCTATATACATACACACCTAGCTCTGCTATATACATACACATAGCTCTGCTATATACATACACACCTAGCTCTGCTATATACATACACACATAGCTCTGCTATATACATACACACCTAGCTCTGCTATATACATACACACATAGCTCTGCTATATACATACACACATAGCTCTGCTATATACATGCACACATAGCTCTGCTATATACATACACACCTAGCTCTGCTATATACATACATACACACATAGCTCTGCTATATACATACACACCTAGCTCTGCTACATACATACACACCTAGCTCTGCTATATACATACACACCTAGCTCTGCTATATACATACACACATAGCTCTGCTATATACATACACACATAGCTCTGCTATATACATGCACACATAGCTCTGCTATATACATACACACCTAGCTCTGCTATATACATACATACACACATAGCTCTGCTATATACATACACACCTAGCTCTGCTACATACATACACACCTAGCTCTGCTATATACATACACACCTAGCTCTGCTATATACATACACACATAGCTCTGCTATATACATACACACATAGCTCTGCTATATACATACACACATAGCTCTGCTATATACATACACACCTAGCTCTGCTATATACATACACACCTAGCTCTGCTATATACATACACACCTAGCTCTGCTATATACATACACACCTAGCTCTGCTATATACATACACACATAGCTCTGCTATATACATACACACCTAGCTCTGCTACATACAGACACACCTAGCTCTGATATATACATACACACCTAGCTCTGCTATATACATACACACCTAGCTCTGCTATATACATACACACCTAGCTCTGCTATATACATACACACCTAGCTCTGCTATATACATACACACCTAGCTCTGCTATATACATACACACCTAGCTCTGCTATATACATACACATAGCTCTGCTATATACATACACACCTAGCTCTGCTATATACATACACACATAGCTCTGCTATATACATACACACCTAGCTCTGCTATATACATACACACATAGCTCTGCTATATACATACACACATAGCTCTGCTATATACATGCACACATAGCTCTGCTATATACATACACACCTAGCTCTGCTATATACATACATACACACATAGCTCTGCTATATACATACACACCTAGCTCTGCTACATACATACACACATAGCTCTGCTATATACATACACACCTAGCTCTGCTATATACATGCACACATAGCTCTGCTATATACATACACACCTAGCTCTGCTATATACATGCACACATAGCTCTGCTATATACATACACACCTAGCTCTGCTATATACATACATACACACATAGCTCTGCTATATACATACACACCTAGCTCTGCTATATACATGCACACATAGCTCTGCTATATACATACACACCTAGCTCTGCTATATACATACACACATAGCTCTGCTATATACATACACACATAGCTCTGCTATATACATACACACATAGCTCTGCTATATACATACACACCTAGCTCTGCTACATACAGACAGAGACAGACACGCGCGGCTCCGGGGGGGGGCATAAATCGGGGTTGGGGAGGGCACATACCGCTCAAGTCACGGTGGAGAGGGGGCCCACACAGCGCCGGAGGGACACGCTGTGCTGGGGGTCGCTGGCTGGCACTGCAACTCTCATCTGTGGGACTGAGCAGGATGCCGGTCTGTAGCTCCGCCCACAGATGAAGTTCAAACCAGGAAGTCTGCGCGCCTTAAAGAGACGGCGCCGCAGATTCCTGCCGAGGACTGCGGTCCCCGGAACTCGGCCCGGGGACCGCAGAACTAAGGAGAGTGGGCCCCGGCCAAGGTGCACCAGAGCTGACGAGGCCGAGTGGGCCCCCCCGGCTCTCCAGGGCCCCGGCATATGCCGGGTGCTGACGCCGGCCCTGGTCACCGCACAGGCACAGGGGCAGAATGATGATGCAGAGCGGCGCCGGCCGCTCTTTGCTTCATTATTACTGTGCGCGGTGACGGGGGAGGGGGGCCCCGGTGCCGCCGCTGACATCGGGCAGGAGGGCCCGGTGTCGGGGGCGGCAGCGGGTCATATAGTGGGCGCGTGCACTGTGATAGATCAGCGCAGCTTCTCTCTCACTGAGAGGAGCTGGCTGCTGATCTGCCGGGTCCCCGCGGGCCCCAAACCGCTGCGACCGCGGTAGTTACGCCACTGACTATGAATATAAACACAGTGACACTGGTGAAAAAACATAAGTATAACAGAGAATACAATATTGCTTCAGATGTCCCAGTCGTGGCACAAGAAGGAAGATAATCAATATATGAAAAAATCCATGTCGATGTTCAAAATCAGAAGTGTGGTTCCAGAAGAGTGCCAGCAGAAAAAATCAGTGAATCTAAAATAAAAATACAAAAATTGTATAACATTAAAAACAAGGCACAAAAACCAGGAAGGTCAGAGAAGAGAGCAGTCATCGTAAGAAAGGTGCAAAACTCAGATGCTCATTAAGCCCCCTCGGGGACAGTGTACCTAAGGTATAAATCCAGCGTGTTTCACGTTGGGCGAGTATATTGCGTATATTCCCACCCCTCGCCCCCCCATGTATAACATCAATACCCCTGACTTTCAGGGATGTTGGATCACAGTCATGAAAAACACGAAAGTGGCGAGGGAGGGTTTTAAGAGTGGAAATGTCAACCACTGTCCGGGCGGCAGCAATGTCCCTCACATGTTCCCTCACCCTCTTGCGCAGCTCCCTACTAGTAAGGCCCACATATATCATGTGGCACCCGCACGTGGCATAATATACCACGTTGCTGGTACCACACGATACATAGTGGCGTATCTCAAAGCTGCGCAAACCATCAGCAGAGGTGAAGGAAGAAATCCGAAGAACATTGCTGCAGGCCAGACAATGGCTGCAAGGGAAACAGCCCCTAAGGGGGGTACCAAGGTCAAGAAAGGTGGTGGGTCGATTAGGAACGTAGTGACTCCGTACAAGCATGTCACGTAAATTACGTGACCTACAGCGTTCCACCTCCCCCTGATGAAATAATCTTATAGCTGAGATTGTGAAACGTATACATAGGGGCTCTCTCCGGGGGGGGGGTCTGCTCTGCTGCTTATCAGGCCGGCTTTGTGCACTTATGGGTATGTTTATTTAACCGGCTGGGATTCTGTTCATGCATTCATGTCTTTGTACTTAATCTGACTGTTCATTGGCATCTAATTAGCACCTCATGGTGGCTAAACTTGTTTATCTGTTTATAGCTTTTTTGACTGTTTAACTATTTGACTCTGTCACCTCAGAAGTTGCTGCTTCACCAGCACCTGTATCAAGCACTGTTTATTAGTGATTAGTGAGACTTGGATCCTATTTTATATATTTTATATATCTCTGTTATTTCAGAGTATACACTTTTATCATTGTGCTTATCCAATGCTGGTTTTTACCATCTGTCTATGGGTAACAATTGTCAAAATTTTACACCATGCTCTTTATGTGCAGGATGCCCTGTTCATGTTTTTGACCCAGTCTGTTATTCATTCATTTTTACTTGTGCCCTATATGTAATTGTCATCTAGTACATCTATATTGTATCTGCCGGCCTGTTTTTGCCGCTGATTCCTTTGTGCCAGTTGCTATTTATTAAACATATTTGCACTTTACTCCTTGTCCTCCAGTCTTTGTTTGTATATAGTAGTGTATATGCAAATTGTAAATGCTAATTAACTGTATACCTCACCTGATTACCAAAGTGAAAAGGTAGCGGATCCCGGCTACCCCCTTTCCCTGTTTTAAACCCAGCCTTTCCCTTGTTTATGTTTGATGGACCAAGGCCTCGGGGCTGGTAGAGGCTACCCAAAAACTCTCTTGGGTCATTGTACATACCCCCATCTACCTTCTTGTTATCACACCGCCAAGACTGCAACACCCTCTGGAGAGTACTGGTTTGAGAAAGGGTCTGCGGTAGAGTCAGCCAAGGCCCAGTCACCAGCAAAACCGGTGGCTAACCTCCAGGCCAAAGGGTTCTGGAACTTTGGGACCCTTTGGGGTGGACTGGTGGGAAAGGAACTTCAATCCAGTCACCAAGGAAACCATCAGGAACTTGGGGTGGTGTGACACCAGAGTTAGCGGTGGCACCAGGGGTTCAGGTGCTTTGGGTGGCGGGTTGAAGGGAGAAGGAAATGTTATGCAATGTTAAAGAAATGTGCCTCCCTGTAAGGGAAGAAATGTTTAAATGTTTTATGTTTTACCATGTTATGCCTTTACACCGTTTTTTACATTTTTCAGATGCAGTTAAAAATAAATGTCAGTGGCCGGACAGCCCAAGGTCGGGCTGTATTCTACCAAGGGGGAGTGTAACGCCTGGTAAAACCAGGTTGTCGCAGAGACTGCACAAATCTTCCAAGTGCAGGACTCCATCCTTCTTGGCATACCAAAACAAACCCACACCCAGGTACACAACATCAGCCAGCAAAGCCTAGTCACCCCCCATGACAATAGGGACACACCAGTGGGCGGGGCCAAACAGATGGTGACCCCCCACCTAGGGGTCCTGAGGTGTTCTGGGAGGGAAGACAAGAGACAAGTACTGACATAGGAAGTGAGAGGAGTGTGAAGTGACAGGGTAGTCAGGGGTTGGAGCCTCTGGACTACCGGACTACTGACTAGGTGGCAGTTGGCAGACAGGGCCACAGGCGACGGAGATCCAGTCACGGGAGACCTTAAGTGGACCAGGGCAGGGTTGTAGCCCGCTGGTATCGACAGCGGGAATCCGGTCCGGAGGCCGTGCACAGTCGGGGTACCTGGACCCTAGAGCAAGGACAGCTTCAAGCACCTTTCTAATTGACCAGCCGGGGACAAGATTCCACGTCTTGTTCCACAGGAGGCCCAGATAGAGTGAGACAGAAGCCCAACGAGGGGGATAGGGTTCCGCAATTGCCTGCTAAGATCCCACGGGTCAGTTTTCTCAGTCCACAGCTCCCTACACACAAAAATCACTGGGAGTGGACTTCCCCGTTTCAAGTGGAGTAGTCAAACTAAGGACACAAACACTAAGTGCAGGAGGAAGGGACCCCTGTTTTCTGTACCAATGTGTGGGACTCGAATACACCCGCGGGAGGTCACCGGTCACTGGCAGTGTGGTTTACCATTTGGACTCTGTGTGCATTCTTCTAGAACCCTCAGTACACCAATACCACCCGGTCCAACCCTGCAGAATACGCTCTGCAGCATCCTTTCCCATACACCTGGGCCCCGGGACAACACCTCCCCTACCCGTGGAGGGGATACCATCCTGCTGCCCTGCTCCATACCAAGGGAGCGGCGGTGTCACCAACCATCACCGCAACCCACGGGTGGCGTCACTGACAAACTCTTCCCCTGTAAATAACCTCTTTTATTTAGTTGTGAGGACAGTCGGCTCCAAGAGCCCCAGATCCGGCTACCACTCGAGCCACAGCCACGATCCCAGATCTGAGCGTTCCGAGCAGCCCACCTGCAGTGGTCTGTCCCCGTCCACAAGACAAGAATGGGGTAAAGTGCAGGCTTAGGCTCGACAGCTGAAAGGCTAATACCAGGGATGCTTGGCTAAGCAGAAGAAGTACCCCAGGGAACAGAGACAGCAGAATGGAATAGGAATGGCCATGTTTGTCAAAAAAGGTTGAAGAACAAATAAACCATTCCATGTTATTTTGTAAAGAGACTCTGTGATGTAATTCCCTACCATGTCTATGACAGTGACCGGCTGTAGGTAGGTGGACGCTCTCTTGAAGATCAAAGTGTCACACTCCTTGTCCGGGGCAGATCACAAATGCAGGTTCAGTTTGGTGAAGTAGAGCGGAGCCCCATCGGCCCAGCGTTTGCTCCCCTGTATAAATACATGGGAGGACCTGGTCAATGACATAAAGAGTGCTAGGACCACAGTCTCAAAGATTATAGTTAGTAACACACTATGCCGTTGTGGATTAAAATTCTGAAGGGCATGCAATGTCCCCCTGCTCACACTAGCACATGTCCAGGTCCGTTTGAAGTTCGCCAATAACCATCTGGATGATCCAAAGGAGACATGGCAGAATGTTGTGACGCCCTGGCAAAACCAGGTAGTCACACATTAGGCCCCCCGCATAACACCTTCCCTCACCTAGGTCACATACAGCCGACCTGAAACCCTAGTCACCACCCTCAGGGCAAGACAGGCACACCAGTGGGCGGGACCAGGCGGTTAGGAAACGCCCACCTAGGGGTCTAGACAGCCCGGGGCAGGAAAACAAACAGATGAAGTTGTAGTTTAAGTTGAGAGGAGTGGAGGCTGGAGCTAGGTGTAGCTCCAGCAGAGGAGAAGTTCAAGTTGAACGGTGCCAGGGTCTGAGCCCTGGTACCTTGGCTAAGTGGCAGACGGTGGTCTCCATCAGCAGGAGACGGGAAGACGGCTCGGCAGATCCGAGATGGACTGGGACAGGGTTGGAGCCCGCCGGTACCGACACCGGAAACCCGACCGGAAACCGTGCACAGAGGGGGTACTCGGACCCTGAAGCCAGGACCGGAACCAACGGCCTAGCTAATCAACCGATTGAGGGCAGAATTATAGGTCCTGTCCCAACCAAAGTCCCAAAAGCAGACAACCACCCACAGAGAGGGATAGGGCAACCGCCAGGGCCCATAGATCCCACGGGTCAGCGTCAGCGGCCCAGCTCCTCAGGCACACAGAAAGCCGGGAGCGGACTCCTGTGTTCCATACAGAGAAGTCTAAACACACAACCACAACTAGTGCAGAGGAAAAGACGGCGACCACCAGCCCGGGTGGGTTTCGGAGTACAGCCGGCCGCGGCGGCCGGCCACCAGCACCTTGGTTTACCAAAAGACTTGTGTGATTCATTTGACTGTGAGTAACCAAACCTCCCCTGGTACGTCCGGGCGCGCAAGCCCCTGCCATCGCCATACCCTGCACAGAGACACTGGGCCCCGGGGCATCAATCCCTACCCACGGAGGGGTTAACATCCGGCTGCCACTACATCTCCCCGGGTATCCCACAACAGCAGCGGTGGTGTCCCACTTCCCCACACACCGTGGGTTGCGTCACGAACCGAATACGGCCAAGGCCGTACAACTACGCCCCCCTTTTCATTCGGCGTATCCGCGTGACCCCCGGGTCCGGGGGAATCCCTCGAGCCACACAGCGGGTCTGGTTCCGAGCAGCCCGGCTGCAGAGGGCGTGGGGGTGGCACAATGTCATGTGGTCATATGAGTCCAAATTAGAACTTTTTGTATCAACTCCATTTGCCGTGTTTAGTGGAAGAAGAAGGATGAGCACAATCCCAAGAAAACCGTCTCAACCGTGAAACACGGTGGTGGAAACATCATACTTTGGCGGTGCTTTTCTGTAAAGGGGACAGGATGACTTCACCGTATTGAGGGGAGGATGGATGTGGTCATGTATCATGAGATTTTGCCCAACAACCTTCTTCCCTCAGTAATAGCATTGAAGATGGGTCGTGGCTAGGTCTTCCAGCATGACAATGACCCAAAACACACAGCTACGGCAACTAAGGAGAGGCTCCGTAAAAACCATGAACTGCAGGAAACGTCCAAAAATGTGTAATTGCACTTTTTTTTGCAATTTCACTGCTTTTGGATTTTTTCCCGTTTTCCAGTATACTATGGGGCAAAATGCATGGTGTCATTCAAAAGTACAACTCGTCCCACATAAGATAAGACCTTATATGGCTATATTGAGAAATAAAAAAGTTATTGCACTTGGAAGAAGGGGAGGAAAAAACGAAACGGAAAATCGCAAGGTGGTAAATGGGTTAAATCACAGTAGGGGTTATTGTTGTCAATGCTTATTGCTTTAGGGTTTATGGTAGGAAAAGGGTACTGCATTCAGTGGCCGTTACCCAGGGGAATAATGGGGTTGTCCAGGGGTGGGGAGGATGGGGAGTGCGGCCGTGCTCGCTGCACAGGACAGGGTTAATGCTGCTCTTCCCTGCGGGTGGAGGAGTAGTGCTGGGAGCTGCTCTGTGATGGGCAGAGGCTTCCTCGGCTCTGCTGCCTGTGAGTGGTCGCTGGGGCACACGTGGTACTGCAGGCAGAGAGCAGCTGCCCGGAGCCGAGCAAGGACAGAGCTCCTCAACACCGCCAGCCTCCTGGAAGATGCTGCTGTGAAGGTGGCTGCCCGCCTCACCATGCCGAGGAGCTGCTGCCCGGTCATCTGCCTCCTGCTCCTCACAGCCGCCGGTAAGCCTGGGGTGACGGGACGGCATAGCCAGAATGTCCCCTACAGAAGAGGCTGCGCTGCAGAATGGGGCTAGTCAGATGGGGGTGATAGTCCACTGTGTATGGCAACCAGCTGAGCAGTGTGCCCGCAGCTTCAGCACCAGGGACAGCATCTACTGCAGCCGCACACTGCTGCCCTGCGCCCTGTATACACATATACTGTATGTATATAGGGATACAGTCTCATCACCATACACTGTACACACTGCTGCCCTGCGCCCTGTATACACATATACTGTATGTATATAGGGATACAGTCTCATCACCATATACTGTACACACTGCTGCCCTGCGCCCTGTATACACATATACTGCATGTATATAGGGATACAGTCTCATCACCATATACTGTACACACTGCTGCCCTGCGCCCTGTATACACATATACTGCATGTATATAGGGATACAGTCTCATCACCATATACTGTACACACTGCTGCCCTGCGCCCTGTATACACATATACTGCATGTATATAGGGATACAGTCTCATCACCATATACTGTACACACTGCTGCCCTGCGCCCTGTATACACATATACTGCATGTATATAGGGATACAGTCTCATCACCATATACTGTACACACTGCTGCCCTGCACCCTGTATACACATATACTGCATGTATATAGGGATACAGTCTCATCACCATATACTGTACACACTGCTGCCCTGCGCCCTGTATACACATATACTGCATGTATATAGGGATACAGTCTCATCACCATATACTGTACACACTGCTGCCCTGCGCCCTGTATACACATATACTGCATGTATATAGGGATACAGTCTCATCACCATATACTGTACACACTGCTGCCCTGCGCCCTGTATACACATATACTGCATGTATATAGGGCTATAGTCTCATCACCATATACTGTACACACTGCTGCCCTGCGCCCTGTATACACATATACTGTATGTATATAGGGATACAGTCTCATCACCATATACTGTACACACTGCTGCCCTGCGCCCTGTATACACATATACTGCATGTATATAGGGATACAGTCTCATCACCATATACTGTACACACTGCTGCCCTGCGCCCTGTATACACATATACTGCATGTATATAGGGATACAGTCTCATCACCATATACTGTACACACTGCTGCCCTGCGCCCTGTATACACATATACTGCATGTATATAGGGCTATAGTCTCATCACCATATACTGTACACACTGCTGCCCTGCGCCCTGTATACACATATACTGTATGTATATAGGGATACAGTCTCATCACCATACACTGTACACACTGCTGCCCTGCGCCCTGTATACACATATACTGCATGTATATAGGGATACAGTCTCATCACCATATACTGTACACACTGCTGCCCTGCGCCCTGTATACACATATACTGCATGTATATAGGGATACAGTCTCATCACCATATACTGTACACACTGCTGCCCTGCGCCCTGTATACACATATACTGCATGTATATAGGGATACAGTCTCATCACCATATACTGTACACACTGCTGCCCTGCACCCTGTATACACATATACTGCATGTATATAGGGATACAGTCTCATCACCATATACTGTACACACTGCTGCCCTGCGCCCTGTATACACATATACTGCATGTATATAGGGATACAGTCTCATCACCATATACTGTACACACTGCTGCCCTGCGCCCTGTATACACATATACTGCATGTATATAGGGATACAGTCTCATCACCATATACTGTACACACTGCTGCCCTGCGCCCTGTATACACATATACTGCATGTATATAGGGCTATAGTCTCATCACCATATACTGTACACACTGCTGCCCTGCGCCCTGTATACACATATACTGTATGTATATAGGGATACAGTCTCATCACCATATACTGTACACACTGCTGCCCTGCGCCCTGTATACACATATACTGCATGTATATAGGGATACAGTCTCATCACCATATACTGTACACACTGCTGCCCTGCGCCCTGTATACACATATACTGCATGTATATAGGGATACAGTCTCATCACCATATACTGTACACACTGCTGCCCTGCGCCCTGTATACACATATACTGCATGTATATAGGGCTATAGTCTCATCACCATATACTGTACACACTGCTGCCCTGCGCCCTGTATACACATATACTGTATGTATATAGGGATACAGTCTCATCACCATACACTGTACACACTGCTGCCCTGCGCCCTGTATACACATATACTGCATGTATATAGGGATACAGTCTCATCACCATATACTGTACACACTGCTGCCCTGCGCCCTGTATACACATATACTGCATGTATATAGGGATACAGTCTCATCACCATATACTGTACACACTGCTGCCCTGCGCCCTGTATACACATATACTGTATGTATATAGGGATACAGTCTCATCACCATATACTGTACACACTGCTGCCCTGCGCCCTGTATACACATATACTGTATGTATATAGGGATACAGTCTCATCACCATATACTGTACACACTGCTGCCCTGCGCCCTGTATACACATATACTGTATGTATATAGGGATACAGTCTCATCACCATATACTGTACACACTGCTGCCCTGCGCCCTGTATACACATATACTGTATGTATATAGGGATACAGTCTCATCACCATATACTGTACACACTGCTGCCCTGCGCCCTGTATACACATATACTGTATGTATATAGGGATACAGTCTCATCACCATATACTGTACACACTGCTGCCCTGCGCCCTGTATACACATATACTGTATGTATATAGGGATACAGTCTCATTTCATAGAACCATATACTGTACACACTGCTGCCCTGCGCCCTGTATACACATATACTGTATGTATATAGGGATACAGTCTCATCACCATATACTGTACACACTGCTGCCCTGCGCCCTGTATGCACATATACTGTATGTATATAGGGATACAGTCTCATCACCATATACTGTACACACTGCTGCCCTGCGCCCTGTATACACATATACTGTATGTATATAGGGATACAGTCTCATCACCATACACTGTACACACTGCTGCCCTGCGCCCTGTATACACATATACTGTATGTATATAGGGATACAGTCTCATCACCATATACTGTACACACTGCTGCCCTGCGCCCTGTATACACATATACTGTATGTATATAGGGATACAGTCTCATCACCATATACTGTACACACTGCTGCCCTGCGCCCTGTATACACATATACTGTATGTATATAGGGATACAGTCTCATCACCATATACTGTACACACTGCTGCCCTGCGCCCTGTATACACATATACTGTATGTATATAGGGATACAGTCTCATCACCATACACTGTACACACTGCTGCCCTGCGCCCTGTATACACATATACTGTATGTATATAGGGATACAGTCTCATCACCATACACTGTACACACTGCTGCCCTGCGCCCTGTATACACATATACTGTATGTATATAGGGATACAGTCTCATCACCATACACTGTACACACTGCTGCCCTGCGCCCTGTATACACATATACTGTATGTATATAGGGATACAGTCTCATCACCATACACTGTACACACTGCTGCCCTGCGCCCTGTATACACATATACTGTATGTATATAGGGATACAGTCTCATCACCATACACTGTACACACTGCTGCCCTGCACCCTGTATACACATATACTGTATGTATATAGGGATACAGTCTCATCACCATATACTGTACACACTGCTGCCCTGCGCCCTGTATACACATATACTGCATGTATATAGGGATACAGTCTCATCACCATACACTGTACACACTGCTGCCCTGCGCCCTGTATACACATATACTGTATGTATATAGGGATACAGTCTCATCACCATACACTGTACACACTGCTGCCCTGCGCCCTGTATACACATATACTGTATGTATATAGGGATACAGTCTCATCACCATACACTGTACACACTGCTGCCCTGCACCCTGTATACACATATACTGTATGTATATAGGGATACAGTCTCATCACCATATACTGTACACACTGCTGCCCTGCGCCCTGTATACACATATACTGCATGTATATAGGGATACAGTCTCATCACCATATACTGTACACACTGCTGCCCTGCGCCCTGTATACACATATACTGCATGTATATAGGGATACAGTCTCATCACCATATACTGTACACACTGCTGCCCTGCGCCCTGTATACACATATACTGCATGTATATAGGGATACAGTCTCATCACCATATACTGTACACACTGCTGCCCTGCACCCTGTATACACATATACTGCATGTATATAGGGATACAGTCTCATCACCATATACTGTACACACTGCTGCCCTGCGCCCTGTATACACATATACTGCATGTATATAGGGATACAGTCTCATCACCATATACTGTACACACTGCTGCCCTGCGCCCTGTATACACATATACTGCATGTATATAGGGATACAGTCTCATCACCATATACTGTACACACTGCTGCCCTGCGCCCTGTATACACATATACTGCATGTATATAGGGCTATAGTCTCATCACCATATACTGTACACACTGCTGCCCTGCGCCCTGTATACACATATACTGTATGTATATAGGGATACAGTCTCATCACCATATACTGTACACACTGCTGCCCTGCGCCCTGTATACACATATACTGCATGTATATAGGGATACAGTCTCATCACCATATACTGTACACACTGCTGCCCTGCGCCCTGTATACACATATACTGCATGTATATAGGGATACAGTCTCATCACCATATACTGTACACACTGCTGCCCTGCGCCCTGTATACACATATACTGCATGTATATAGGGCTATAGTCTCATCACCATATACTGTACACACTGCTGCCCTGCGCCCTGTATACACATATACTGCATGTATATAGGGATACAGTCTCATCACCATATACTGTACACACTGCTGCCCTGCGCCCTGTATACACATATACTGCATGTATATAGGGATACAGTCTCATCACCATATACTGTACACACTGCTGCCCTGCGCCCTGTATACACATATACTGCATGTATATAGGGATACAGTCTCATCACCATATACTGTACACACTGCTGCCCTGCGCCCTGTATACACATATACTGCATGTATATAGGGATACAGTCTCATCACCATATACTGTACACACTGCTGCCCTGCGCCCTGTATACACATATACTGCATGTATATAGGGATACAGTCTCATCACCATATACTGTACACACTGCTGCCCTGCGCCCTGTATACACATATACTGCATGTATATAGGGATACAGTCTCATCACCATATACTGTACACACTGCTGCCCTGCGCCCTGTATACACATATACTGCATGTATATAGGGATACAGTCTCATCACCATATACTGTACACACTGCTGCCCTGCGCCCTGTATACACATATACTGCATGTATATAGGGATACAGTCTCATCACCATATACTGTACACACTGCTGCCCTGCGCCCTGTATACACATATACTGCATGTATATAGGGATACAGTCTCATCACCATATACTGTACACACTGCTGCCCTGCGCCCTGTATACACATATACTGCATGTATATAGGGATACAGTCTCATCACCATATACTGTACACACTGCTGCCCTGCGCCCTGTATACACATATACTGCATGTATATAGGGATACAGTCTCATCACCATATACTGTACACACTGCTGCCCTGCGCCCTGTATACACATATACTGCATGTATATAGGGATACAGTCTCATCACCATATACTGTACACACTGCTGCCCTGCGCCCTGTATACACATATACTGTATGTATATAGGGATACAGTCTCATCACCATATACTGTACACACTGCTGCCCTGCGCCCTGTATACACATATACTGCTATGTATATAGGGATACAGTCTCATCACCATATACTGTACACACTGCTGCCCTGCGCCCTGTATACACATATACTGTATGTATATAGGGATACAGTCTCATCACCATATACTGTACACACTGCTGCCCTGCGCCCTGTATACACATATACTGTATGTATATAGGGATACAGTCTCATCACCATATACTGTACACACTGCTGCCCTGCGCCCTGTATACACATATACTGTATGTATATAGGGATACAGTCTCATCACCATATACTGTACACACTGCTGCCCTGCGCCCTGTATACACATATACTGTATGTATATAGGGATACAGTCTCATCACCATATACTGTACACACTGCTGCCCTGCGCCCTGTATACACATATACTGTATGTATATAGGGATACAGTCTCATCACCATATACTGTACACACTGCTGCCCTGCGCCCTGTATACACATATACTGTATGTATATAGGGATACAGTCTCATCACCATATTCTGTACACACTGCTGCCTCCCTGTCTGCTGCGCCCTGTATACACATATACTGTATGTATATAGGGATACAGTCTCATCACCATATACTGTAC
>NW_027444009.1:0-30740 GCF_048569485.1 Anomaloglossus baeobatrachus | reverse complement strand
TCAGTGTTTGCTAGTATAATGGCATAGTAACAATGATTTTGAGTGTGCAATGCAGGCAGAGGTGCTGCAAATATCTTTGCACTAATGGGACTATACAGAAGTCCAATAGCCACGTTTAGGATGCCACTAGGTTCAATCAGTGTTTGCTAGTATAATGGCTTAGTAACAATGAGTTTGAGTGTGCAATGCAGGCAGAGGTGCTGCAAATATCTTTGCACTAGTGGGACTATACAGAAGTCCAATAGCAACGTTTAGGATGCCACTAGGTTCAATCAGTGTTTGCTAGAATAATGGCTTAGTAACAATGAGTTTGAGTGTGCAATGCAGGCAGAGGTGCTGCAAATATCTTTGCACTAGAGGGACTATACAGAAGTCCAATAGCCACGTTTAGGATGCCACTAGGTTCACTCAGTGTTTGCTAGTGTAATGGCTTAGCTACAATGAGTTTGAGTGTGCAATGCAGGCAGAGGTGCTGCAAATATCGTTGCACTAATGGGGCAATACAGCAGTCCAACAGCCACGTTAAGGATGCCACTAAGTTCACTCAGTGTTTGCTAGTATAATGGCTTAGTAACAATGAGTTTGAGTGTGCGATGCAGGCAGAGGTGCTGCAAATATCTTTGCACTAGTGGGACTATACAGACGTCCAATAGCCACATTTAGGATGCCACTAGGTTCAATCAGTGTTTGCTAGTATAATGGCTTAGTAACAATGAGTTTGAGTGTGCAATGCAGGCAGAGGTGCTGGGAGATATCTTTGCACTAATGGGGCAATACAGCAATCCAACAGCCACGTTAAGGATGCCACTAAGTTCACTCAGTGTTTGCTAGTATAATGGCTTAGTAACAATGAGTTTGAGTGTGCAATGCAGGCAGAGGTGCTGCAAATATCTTTGCACTAGTGTGACTATACAGAAGTCCAATAGCCACGTTTAGGATGCCACTAGGTTCAATCAGTGTTTGCTGGTATAATGGCTTAGTAACAATGAGTTTGAGTGTGCAATGCAGGCAGAGGTGCTGCAAATATCTTTGCACTAGTGGGACTATACAGACGTCCAATAGCCACGTTTAGGATGCCACTAGGTTCACTCAGTGTTTGCTAGTATAATGGCTTAGCTACAATGAGTTTGAGTGTGCAATGCAGGCAGAGGTGCTGCAAATATCTTTGCACTAGAGGGACTATACAGAAGTCCAATAGCCACGTTTAGGATGCCACTAGGTTCACTCAGTGTTTGCTAGTGTAATGGCTTAGCTACAATGAGTTTGAGTGTGCAATGCAGGCAGAGGTGCTGCAAATATCGTTGCACTAATGGGGCAATACAGCAGTCCAACAGCCACGTTAAGGATGCCACTAAGTTCACTCAGTGTTTGCTAGTATAATGGCTTAGTAACAATGAGTTTGAGTGTGCGATGCAGGCAGAGGTGCTGCAAATATCTTTGCACTAGTGGGACTATACAGAAGTCCAATAGCCACATTTAGGATGCCACTAGGTTCAATCAGTGTTTGCTAGTATAATGGCTTAGTAACAATGAGTTTGAGTGTGCAATGCAGGCAGAGGTGCTGGGAGATATCTTTGCACTAATGGGGCAATACAGCAATCCAACAGCCACGTTAAGGATGCCACTAAGTTCACTCAGTGTTTGCTAGTATAATGGCTTAGTAACAATGAGTTTGAGTGTGCAATGCAGGCAGAGGTGCTGCAAATATCTTTGCACTAGTGGGACTATACAGAAGTCCAATAGCCATGTTTAGGATGCCACTAGGTTCAATCAGTGTTTGCTAGTATAATGGCTTAGTAACAATGAGTTTGAATGTGCAATGCAGGCAGAGGTGCTGCAAATATCTTTGCACTAATGGGGCAATACAGCAGTCCAACAGCCACGTTAAGGATGCCACTAAGTTCACTCAGTGTTTGCTAGTATAATGGCTTAGTAACAATGAGTTTGAGTGTGCAATGCAGGCAGAAGTGCTGCAAATATCTTTGCACTAGTGGGACTATACAGAAGTCCAATAGCCACGTTTAGGATGCCACTAGGTTCACTCAGTGTTTGCTAGTATAATGGCTTAGCTACAATGAGTTTGAGTGTGCAATGCAGGCAGAGGTGCTGCAAATATCTTTGCACTAATGGGGCAATACAGCAGTCCAACAGCCACGTTAAGGATGCCACAAAGTTCACTCAGTGTTTGCTAGTATAATGGCTTAGTAACAATGAGTTTGAGTGTGCAATGCAGGCAGAGGTGCTGCAAATATCTTTGCACTAATGGGGCAATACAGCAGTCCAACAGACACGTTAAGGATGCCACTAAGTTCACTCAGTGTTTGCTAGTATAATGGCATAGTAACAATGATTTTGAGTGTGCAATGCAGGCAGAGGTGCTGCAAATATCTTTGCACTAATGGGACTATACAGAAGTCCAATAGCCACGTTTAGGATGCCACTAGGTTCAATCAGTGTTTGCTAGTATAATGGCTTAGTAACAATGAGTTTGAGTGTGCAATGCAGGCAGAGGTGCTGCAAATATCTTTGCACTAGTGGGACTATACAGAAGTCCAATAGCAACGTTTAGGATGCCACTAGGTTCAATCAGTGTTTGCTAGAATAATGGCTTAGTAACAATGAGTTTGAGTGTGCAATGCAGGCAGAGGTGCTGCAAATATCTTTGCACTAGAGGGACTATACAGAAGTCCAATAGCCACGTTTAGGATGCCACTAGGTTCACTCAGTGTTTGCTAGTGTAATGGCTTAGCTACAATGAGTTTGAGTGTGCAATGCAGGCAGAGGTGCTGCAAATATCTTTGCACTAATGGGGCAATACAGCAGTCCAACAGCCACGTTAAGGATGCCACTAAGTTCACTCAGTGTTTGCTAGTATAATGGCTTAGTAACAATGAGTTTGAGTGTGCGATGCAGGCAGAGGTGCTGCAAATATCTTTGCACTAGTGGGACTATACAGAAGTCCAATAGCCACGTTTAGGATGCCACTAGGTTCAATCAGTGTTTGCTAGTATAATGGCTTAGTAACAATGAGTTTGAGTGTGCAATGCAGGCAGAGGTGCTGCAAATATCTTTGCACTAGTGGGACTATACAGAAGTCCAATAGCCACGTTTAGGATGCCACTAGGTTCACTCAGTGTTTGCTAGTATAATGGCTTGACTACAATGAGTTTGAGTGTGCAATGCAGGCAGAGGTGCTGCAAATATCTTTGCACTAATGGGGCAATACAGCAGTCCAACAGCCACGTTAAGGATGCCACTAAGTTCACTCAGTGTTTGCTAGTATAATGGCTTAGTAACAATGAGTTTGAGTGTGCGATGCAGGCAGAGGTGCTGCAAATATCTTTGCACTAATGGGGCAATACAGCAGTCCAACAGCCACGTTAAGGATGCCACTAAGTTCACTCAGTGTTTGCTAGTATAATGTCTTAGTAACAATGAGTTTGAGTGTGCAATGCAGGCAGAGGTGCTGCAAATATCTTTGCACTAGTGGGACTATACAGAAGTCCAATAGCCATGTTTAGGATGCCACTAGGTTCACTCAGTGTTTGCTAGTATAATGGCATAGTAACAATGAGTTTGAGTGTGCAATGCAGGCAGACGTGCTGCAAATATCTTTGCACTAGTGGGACTATACAGAAGTCCAATAGCCACGTTTAGGATGCCACTAGGTTCAATCAGTGTTTGCTAGTATAATGGCTTAGTAACAATGAGTTTGAGTGTGCAATGCAGGAAGAGGTGCTGCAAATATCTTTGCACTAGTGGGACTATACAGAAGTCCAATAGCCACGTTTAGGATGCCACTAGGTTCAAACAGTGTTTGCTAGTATAATGGCTTAGTAACAATGAGTTTGAGTGTGCAATGCAGGCAGAGGTGCTGCAAATATCTTTGCACTAATGGGGCAATACAGCAGTCCAACAGCCACGTTTAGGATGCCACTAGGTTCAATCAGTGTTTGCTATTAAAATGGCTTAGTAACAATGAGTTTGAGTGTGTAATGCAGGCAGAGGTGCTGCAAATATCTTTGCACTAGTGGGACTATACAGAAGTCCAATAGCCAAGTTTAGGATGCCAATAGGTTCACTCAGTGTTTGCTAGTATAATGGCTTAGCCACAATGAGTTTGAGTGTGCAATGCAGGCAGAGGTGCTGCAAATATCTTTGCACTAATGGGGCAATACAGCAGTCCAACAGCCACGTTAAGGATGCCACTAAGTTCACTCAGTGTTTGCTAGTATAATGGCTTAGTAACAATGAGTTTGAGTGTGCAATGCAGGCAGAGGTGCTGCAAATATCTTTGCACTAGAGGGACTATACAGAAGTCCAATAGCCACGTTTAGGATGCCACTAGGTTCACTCAGTGTTTGCTAGTATAATGGCTTAGCTACAATGAGTTTGAGTGTGCAATGCAGGCAGAGGTGCTGCAAATATCTTTGCACTAATGGGGCAATACAGCAGTCCAACAGCCACGTTAAGGATGCCACTAAGTTCACTCAGTGTTTGCTAGTATAATGGCTTAGTAACAATGAGTTTGAGTGTGCAATGCAGGCAGAGGTGCTGCAAATATCTTTGCACTAGTGGGACTATACAGAAGTCCAATAGCCACGTTTAGGATGCCACTAGGTTCAATCAGTGTTTGCTAGTATAATGGCTTAGTAACAATGAGTTTGAGTGTGCAATGCAGGCAGAGGTGCTGCAAATATCTTTGCACTAATGGGGCAATACAGCAGTCCAACAGCCACGTTAAGGATGCCACTAAGTTCACTCAGTGTTTGCTAATAAAATGGCTTAGTAACAATGAGTTTGAGTGTGCAATGCAGGCAGAGGTGCTGCAAATATCTTTGCACTAGTGGGACTATACAGAAGTCCAATAGCCACGTTTAGGATGCCAATAGGTTCACTCAGTGTTTGCTAGTATAATGGCTTAGCTACAATGAGTTTGAGTGTGCAATGCAGGAAGAGGTGCTGCAAATATCTTTGCACTAGTGGGACTATACAGAAGTCCAATAGCCACGTTTAGAATGCCACTAGGTTCAAACAGTGTTTGCTAGTATAATGGCTTAGTAACAATGAGTTTGAGTGTGCAATGCAGGCAGAGGTGCTGCAAATATCTTTGCACTAATGGGGCAATACAGCAGTCCAACAGCCACGTTTAGGATGCCACTAGGTTCAATCAGTGTTTGCTATTAAAATGGCTTAGTAACAATGAGTTTGAGTGTGTAATGCAGGCAGAGGTGCTGCAAATATCTTTGCACTAGTGGGACTATACAGAAGTCCAATAGCCAAGTTTAGGATGCCAATAGGTTCACTCAGTGTTTGCTAGTATAATGGCTTAGCCACAATGAGTTTGAGTGTGCAATGCAGGCAGAGGTGCTGCAAATATCTTTGCACTAATGGGGCAATACAGCAGTCCAACAGCCACGTTAAGGATGCCACTAAGTTCACTCAGTGTTTGCTAGTATAATGGCTTAGTAACAATGAGTTTGAGTGTGCAATGCAGGCAGAGGTGCTGCAAATATCTTTGCACTAGTGGGACTATACAGAAGTCCAATTGCCACGTTTAGGATGCCACTAGGTTCAATCAGTGTTTGCTAGTATAATGGCTTAGTAACAATGAATTTGAGTGTGCAATGCAGGCAGAGGTGCTGCAAATATCTTTGCACTAATGGGGCAATACAGCAGTCCAACAGCCACGTTAAGGATACCACTAAGTTCACTCAGTGTTTGCTATTAAAATGGCTTAGTAACAATGAGTTTGAGTGTGCAATGCAGGCAGAGGTGCTGCAAATATCTTTGCACTAGTGGGACTATACAGAAGTCCAATAGCCACGTTTAGGATGCCAATAGGTTCACTCAGTGTTTGCTAGTATAATGGCTTAGCTACAATGAGTTTGAGTGTGCAATGCAGGCAGAGGTGCTGCAAATATCTTTGCACTAATGGGGCAATACAGCAGTCCAACAGCCACGTTAAGGATGCCACTAAGTTCACTCAGTGTTTGCTAGTATAATGGCATAGTAACAATGAGTTTGAGTGTGCAATGCAGGCAGAGGTGCTGCAAATATCTTTGCACTAGTGGGACTATACAGAAGTCCAATAGCCACGTACGTTTAGGATGCCACTAGGTTCAATCAGTGTTTGCTAGTATAATGGCTTAGTAACAATAAGTTTGAGTGTGCAATGCAGGCAGAGGTGCTGCAAATATCTTTGCACTAATGGGGCAATACAGCAGTCCAACAGCCACGTTAAGGATGCCACTAATTTCACTCAGTGTTTGCTAGTATAATGGATTAGTAACAATGAGTTTGAGTGTGCAATGCAGGCAGAGGTGCTGCAAATATCTTTGCACTAGTGGGACTATACAGAAGTCCAATAGCCACGTTTAGGATGCCAATAGGTTCACTCAGTGTTTGCTAGTATAATGGCTTAGCTACAATGAGTTTGAGTGTGCAATGCAGGCAGAGGTGCTGCAAATATCTTTGCACTAGTGGGACTATACAGAAGTCCAATAGCCACATTTAGGATGCCACTAGGTTCACTCAGTGTTTGATAGTATAATGGCTTAGCTACAATGAGTTTGAGTGTGCAATGCAGGCAGACGTGCTGCAAATATCTTTGCACTAATGGGGCAATACAGCAGTCCAACAGCCACGTTAAGGATGCCACTAAGTTCACTCAGTGTTTGCTAGTATAATGGCTTAGTAACAATGAGTTTGAGTGTGCAATGCAGGCAGAGGTGCTGCAAATATCTTTGCACTAGATGGACTATACAGAAGTCCAATAGCCACGTTTAGGATGCCACTAGGTTCAATCAGTGTTTGCTAGTATAATGGCTTAGTAACAATGAGTTTTAGTGTGCAATGCAGGCAGAGGTGCTGCAAATATCTTTGCACTAGTGGGACTATACAGAAGTCCAATAGCCACGTTTAGGATGCCACTAGGATCACTCAGTGTTTGCTAGTATAATGGCTTAGCTACAATGAGTTTGAGTGTGCAATGCAGGCAGACGTGCTGCAAATATCTTTGCACTAATGGGGCAATACAGCAGTCCAACAGCCACGTTAAGGATGCCACTAAGTTCACTCAGTGTTTGCTAGTATAATGGCTTAGTAACAATGAGTTTGAGTGTGCAATGCAGGCAGAGGTGCTGCAAATATCTTTGCACTAGTGGGACTATACAGAAGTCCAATAGCCACGTTTAGGATGCAACTAGGTTCACTCAGTGTTTGCTAGTATAATGGCTTAGCTACAATGAGTTTGAGTGTGCAATGCAGGCAGACGTGCTGCAAGTATCTTTGCACTAATGGGGCAATACAGCAGTCCAACAGCCACGATAAGGATGCCACTAAGTTCATTCAGTGTTTGCTAGTATTATGGCTTAGTAACAATGAGTTTGAGTGTGCAATGCAGGCAGAGGTGCTGCAAATATCTTTGCACTAGTGGGACTATACAGAAGTCCAATAGTCACGTTTAGGATGCCACTAGGTTCACTCAGTGTTTGCTAGTATAATGGCTTAGCTACAATGAGTTTGAGTGTGCAATGCAGGCAGAGGTGCTGCAAATATCTTTGCACTAATGGGGCAATACAGCAGTCCAACAGCCACGTTAAGGATGCCACTAAGTTCACTCAGTGTTTGCTAGTATAATGGCTTAGTAACAATGAGTTTGAGTGTGCAATGCAGGCAGAGGTGCTGCAAATATCTTTGCACTAGTGGGACTATACAGAAGTCCAATAGCCACGTTTAGGATGCCACTAGGTTCTATCAGTGTTTGCTAGTATTATGGCTTAGTAACAATGAGTTTGAGTGTGCAATGCAGGCAGAGGTGCTGCAAATATCTTTGCACTAATGGGGCAATACAGCAGTCCAACAGCCACGTTAAGGATGCCACTAAGTTCACTCAGTGTTTGCTAGTATAATGGCTTAGTAACAATGAGTTTGAGTGTGCAATGCAGGCAGAGGTGCTGCAAATATCTTTGCACTAGTGGGACTATACAGAAGTCCAATAGCCACGTTTAGGATGCCACTAGGTTCAATCAGTGTTTGCTAGTATAATGGCTTAGTAACAATGAGTTTGAGTGTGCAATGCAGGCAGAGGTGCTGCAAATATCTTTGCACTAATGGGGCAATACAGCAGTCCAACAGCCACGTTAAGGATGCCACTAAGTTCACTCAGTGTTTGCTAGTATAATGTCTTAGTAACAATGAGTTTGAGTGTGCAATGCAGGCAGAGGTGCTGCAAATATCTTTGCACTAGTGGGACTATACAGAAGTCCAATAGCCATGTTTAGGATGCCACTAAGTTCACTCAGTGTTTGCTAGTATAATGGCATAGTAACAATGAGTTTGGGTGTGCAATGCAGGCAGACGTGCTGCAAATATCTTTGCACTAGTGGGACTATACAGAAGTCCAATAGCCACGTTTAGGATGCCACTAGGTTCAATCAGTGTTTGCTAGTATAATGGCTTAGTAACAATGAGTTTGAGTGTGCAATGCAGGCAGAGGTGCTGCAAATATCTTTGCACTAGTGGGACTATACAGAAGTCCAATAGCCACGTTTAGGATGCCACTAGGTTCACTCAGTGTTTGCTAGTATAATGGCTTAGCTACAATGAGTTTGAGTGTGCAATGCAGGCAGAGGTGCTGCAAATATCTTTGCACTAATGGGGCAATACAGCAGTCCAACAGCCACGTTAAGGATGCCACTAAGTTCACTCAGTGTTTGCTAGTATAATGGCTTAGTAACAATGAGTTTGAGTGTGCGATGCAGGCAGAGGTGCTGCAAATATCTTTGCACTAATGGGGCAATACAGCAGTGCAACAGCCACGTTAAGGATGCCACTAAGTTCACTCAGTGTTTGCTAGTATAATGTCTTAGTAACAATGAGTTTGAGTGTGCAATGCAGGCAGAGGTGCTGCAAATATCTTTGCACTAGTGGGACTATACAGAAGTCCAATAGCCATGTTTAGGATGCCACTAGGTTCACTCAGTGTTTGCTAGTATAATGGCATAGTAACAATGAGTTTGAGTGTGCAATGCAGGCAGACGTGCTGCAAATATCTTTGCACTAGTGGGACTATACAGAAGTCCAATAGCCACGTTTAGGATGCCACTAGGTTCAATCAGTGTTTGCTAGTATAATGGCTTAGTAACAATGAGTTTGAGTGTGCAATGCAGGCAGACGTGCTGCAAATATCTTTGCACTAGTGGGACTATACAGAAGTCCAATAGCCAAGTTTAGGATGCCAATAGGTTCACTCAGTGTTTGCTAGTATAATGGCTTAGCTACAATGAGTTTGAGTGTGCAATGCAGGCAGAGGTGCTGCAAATATCTTTGCACTAATGGGGCAATACAGCAGTCCAACAGCCACGTTAAGGATGCCACTAAGTTCACTCAGTGTTTGCTAGTATAATGGCTTAGTAACAATGAGTTTGAGTGTGCAATGCAGGCAGAGGTGCTGCAAATATCTTTGCACTAGTGGGACTATACAGAAGTCCAATAGCCACGTTTAGGATGCCAATAGGTTCACTCAGTGTTTGCTAGTATAATGGCTTAGCTACAATGAGTTTGAGTGTGCAATGCAGGCAGAGGTGCTGCAAATATCTTTGCACTAATGGGGCAATACAGCAGTCCAACAGCCACGTTAAGGATGCCACTAAGTTCACTCAGTGTTTGCTAGTATAATGGCATAGTAACAATGAGTTTGAGTGTGCAATGCAGGCAGAGGTGCTGCAAATATCTTTGCACTAGTGGGACTATACAGAAGTCCAATAGCCACGTTTAGGATGCCACTAGGTTCAATCAGTGTTTGCTAGTATAATGGCTTAGTAACAATAAGTTTGAGTGTGCAATGCAGGCAGAGGTGCTGCAAATATCTTTGCACTAATGGGGAAATACAGCAGTCCAACAGCCACGTTAAGGATGCCACTAAGTTCACTCAGTGTTTGCTAGTATAATGGCTTAGTAACAATGAGTTTGAGTGTGCAATGCAGGCAGAGGTGCTGCAAATATCTTTGCACTAGTGGGACTATACAGAAGTCCAATAGCCACGTTTAGGATGCCAATAGGTTCACTCAGTGTTTGCTAGTATAATGGCTTAGCTACAATGAGTTTGAGTGTGCAATGCAGGCAGAGGTGCTGCAAATATCTTTGCACTAGTGGGACTATACAGAAGTCCAATAGCCACGTTTAGGATGCAACTAGGTTCACTCAGTGTTTGCTAGTATAATGGCTTAGTTACAATGAGTTTGAGTGTGCAATGCAGGCAGACGTGCTGCAAATATCATTGCACTAATGGGGCAATACAGCAGTCCAACAGCCACGATAAGGATGCCACTAAGTTCATTCAGTGTTTGCTAGTATAATGGCTTAGTAACAATGAGTTTGAGTGTGCAATGCAGGCAGAGGTGCTGCAAATATCTTTGCACTAGTGGGACTATACAGAAGTCCAATAGTCACGTTTAGGATGCCACTAGGTTCACTCAGTGTTTGCTAGTATAATGGCTTAGCTACAATGAGTTTGAGTGTGCAATGCAGGCAGAGGTGCTGCAAATATCTTTGCACTAATGGGGCAATACAGCAGTCCAACAGCCACGTTAAGGATGCCACTAAGTTCACTCAGTGTTTGCTAGTATAATGGCTTAGCTACAATGAGTCTGAGTGTGCAATGCAGGCAGAGGTGCTGCAAATATCTTTGCACTAATGGGGCAATACAGCAGTCCAACAGCCACGTTTAGGATGCCACTAGGTTCAATCAGTGTTTGCTATTAAAATGGCTTAGTAACAATGAGTTTGAGTGTGCAATGCAGGCAGAGGTGCTGCAAATATCTTTGCACTAGTGGGACTATACAGAAGTCCAATAGCCAAGTTTAGGATGCCAATAGGTTCACTCAGTGTTTGCTAGTATAATGGCTTAGCTACAATGAGTTTGAGTGTGCAATGCAGGCAGAGGTGCTGCAAATATCTTTGCACTAATGGGGCAATACAGCAGTCCAACAGCCACGTTAAGGATGCCACTAAGTTCACTCAGTGTTTGCTAGTATAATGGCTTAGTAACAATGAGTTTGAGTGTGCAATGCAGGCAGAGGTGCTGCAAATATCTTTGCACTAGTGGGACTATACAGAAGTCCAATAGCCACGTTTAGGATGCCACTAGGTTCACTCAGTGTTTGCTAGTATAATGGCTTAGCTACAATGAGTTTGAGTGTGCAATGCAGGCAGAGGTGCTGCAAATATCTTTGCACTAATGGGGCAATACAGCAGTCCAACAGCCACGTTAAGGATGCCACTAAGTTCACTCAGTGTTTGCTAGTATAATGGCTTAGTAACAATGAGTTTGAGTGTGCAATGCAGGCAGAGGTGCTGCAAATATCTTTGCACTAGTGGGACTATACAGAAGTCCAATAGCCACGTTTAGGATGCCACTAGGTTCAATCAGTGTTTGCTAGTATAATGGCTTAGTAACAATAAGTTTGAGTGTGCAATGCAGGCAGAGGTGCTGCAAATATCTTTGCACTAATGGGGCAATACAGCAGTCCAACAGCCACGTTAAGGATGCCACTAAGTTCACTCAGTGTTTGCTATTAAAATGGCTTAGTAACAATGAGTTTGAGTGTGCAATGCAGGCAGAGGTGCTGCAAATATCTTTGCACTAGTGGGACTATACAGAAGTCCAATAGCCACGTTTAGGATGCCACTAGGTTCACTCAGTGTTTGCTAGTATAATGGCTTAGCTACAATAAGTTTGAATGTGCAATGCAGGCAGAGGTGCTGCAAATATCTTTGCACTAATGGGGCAATACAGCAGTCCAACAGCCACGTTAAGGATGCCACTAAGTTCACTCAGTGTTTGCTAGTATAATGGCTTAGTAACAATGAGTTTGAGTGTGCAATGCAGGCAGAGGTGCTGCAAATATCTTTGCACTATTGGGACTATACAGAAGTCCAATAGCCACGTTTAGGATGCCACTAGGTTCAATCAGTGTTTGCTAGTATAATGGCTTAGTAACAATAAGTTTGAGTGTGCAATGCAGGCAGAGGTGCTGCAAATATCTTTGCACTAATGGGGCAATACAGCAGTCCAACAGCCACGTTAAGGATGCCACTAAGTTCACTCAGTGTTTGCTATTAAAATGGCTTAGTAACAATGAGTTTGAGTGTGCAATGCAGGCAGATGTGCTGCAAATATCTTTGCACTAGTGGGACTATACAGAAGTCCAATAGCCACGTTTAGGATGCCAATAGGTTCACTCAGTGTTTGCTAGTATAATGGCTTAGCTACAATGAGTTTGAGTGTGCAATGCAGGCAGAGGTGCTGCAAATATCTTTGCACTAATGGGGCAATACAGCAGTCCAACAGCCACGTTAAGGATGCCACTAAGTTCACTCAGTGTTTGCTAGTATAATGGCATAGTAACAATGAGTTTGGGTGTGCAATGCAGGCAGACGTGCTGCAAATATCTTTGCACTAATGGGGCAATACAGCAGTCCAACAGCCACGATAAGGATGCCACTAAGTTCATTCAGTGTTTGCTAGTATAATGGCTTAGTAACAATGAGTTTGAGTGTGCAATGCAGGCAGAGGTGCTGCAAATATCTTTGCACTAGTGGGACTATACAGAAGTCCAATAGTCACGTTTAGGATGCCACTAGGTTCACTCAGTGTTTGCTAGTATAATGGCTTAGCTACAATGAGTTTGAGTGTGCAATGCAGGCAGAGGTGCTGCAAATATCTTTGCACTAATGGGGCAATACAGAAGTCCAACAGCCACGTTAAGGATGCCACTAAGTTCACTCAGTGTTTGCTAGTATAATGGCTTAGTAACAATGAGTTTGAGTGTGCAATGCAGGCAGAGGTGCTGCAAATATCTTTGCACTAGTGGGACTATACAGAAGTCCAATAGCCACGTTTAGGATGCCACTAGGTTCTATCAGTGTTTGCTAGTATAATGGCTTAGTAACAATGAGTTTGAGTGTGCAATGCAGGCAGAGGTGCTGCAAATATCTTTGCACTAATGGGGCAATACAGCAGTCCAACAGCCACGTTAAGGATGCCACTAAGTTCACTCAGTGTTTGCTAGTATAATGGCTTAGTAACAATGAGTTTGAGTGTGCAATGCAGGCAGAGGTGCTGCAAATATCTTTGCACTAGTGGGACTATACAGAAGTCCAATAGCCACGTTTAGGATGCCACTAGGTTCAATCAGTGTTTGATAGTATAATGGCTTAGTAACAATGAGTTTGAGTGTGCAATGCACGCAGAGGTGCTGCAAATATCTTTGCACTAGTGGGACTTTACAGAAGTCCAATAGCCACGTTTAGGATGCCACTAGGTTCAATCAGTGTTTGCTAGTATAATGGCTAAGTAACAATGAGTTTCAGTGTGCAATGCAGGCAGAGGTGCTGCAAATATCTTTGCACTAGTGGGACTATACAGAAGTCCAATAGCCACGTTTAGGATGCCACTAGGTTCAATCAGTGTTTGCTAGTATAATGGCTTAGCTACAATGAGTTTGAGTGTGCAATGCAGGCAGACGTGCTGCAAATATCTTTGCACTTATGGGGCAATACAGCAGTCCAAAAGCCACGTTAAGGATGCCACTAAGTTCACTCAGTGTTTGCTAGTATAATGGCTTAGTAACAATGAGTTTGAGTGTGCAATGCAGACAGAGGTACTGCAAATATCTTTGCACTAGTGGGACTATACAGAAGTCCAATAGCCACGTTTAGGATGCCACTAAGTTCACTCAGTGTTTTCTAGTATAATGGCTTAGTAACAATGAGTTTTAGTGTGCAATGCAGGCAGAGGTGCTGAAAATATCTTTGCACTAGTGGGACTATACAGAAGTCCAATAGCCACGTTTAGGATGCCACTAGGTTCAATCAGTGTTTGCTAGTATAATGGCTTAGTAACAATGAGTTTGATTGTGCAATGCACGCAGAGGTGCTGCAAATATCTTTGCACTAGTGGGACTTTACAGAAGTCCAATAGCCACGTTTAGGATGCCACAAGGTTCAATCAGTGTTTGCTAGTATAATAGCTAAGTAACAATGAGTTTGAGTGTGCAATGCAGGCAGAGGTGCTGCAAATATCTTTGCACTAGTGGGACTATACAGAAGTCCAATAGCCACGTTTAGGATGCCACTAGGTTCAATCAGTGTTTGCTAGTATAATGGCTTAGTAACAATGAGTTTGAGTGTGCAATGCAGGCAGAGGTGCTGAAAATATCTTTGCACTAGTGGGACTATACAGAAGTCCAATAGCCACGTTTAGGATGCCACTAGGTTCAATCAGTGTTTGCTAGTATAATGGCTTAGTAACAATGAGTTTGAGTGTGCAATGCACGCAGAGGTGCTGCAAATATCTTTCACTAGTGGGACTTTACAGAAGTCCAATAGCCACGTTTAGGATGCCACTAGGTTCAATCAGTGTTTGCTAGTATAATGACTAAGTAACAATGAGTTTGTGTGTGCAATGAAGGCAGAGGTGCTGCAAATATCTTTGCACTAGTGGGACTATACAGAAGTCCAATAGCCACGTTTAGGATGCCACTAGGTTCAATCAGTGTTTGCTAGTATAATGGCTTAGTAACAATGAGTTTGAGTGTGCAATGCAGGCAGAGGTGCTGCAAATATCTTTGCACTAGTGGGACTATACAGAAGTCCAATAGCCACGTTTAGGATGCCACTAGGTTCAATCAGTGTTTGCTAGTATAATGGCTTAGTAACAATGAGTTTGAGTGTGCAATGCAGGCAGAGGTGCTGAAAGTATCTTTGCACTAGTGGGACTATACGGAAGTCCAATAGCCACGTTTAGGATGCCACTAGGTTCAATCAGTGTTTGCTAGTATAATGGCTTAGTAACAATGAGTTTGAGTGTGCAATGCACGCAGAGGTGCTGCAAATATCTTGCCACTAGTGGGACTTTACAGAAGTCCAAAAGCCACGTTTAGGATGCCACTAGGTTCAATCAGTGTTTGCTAGTATAATGGCTTAGTAACAATGAGTTTGAGTGTGCAATGCAGGCAGAGGTGCTGCAAATATCTTTGCACTAGTGGGACTATACAGAAGTCCAATAGCCACGTTTAGGATGCCACTAGGTTCACTCAGTGTTTGCTAGTATAATGGCTTAGTAACAATGAGTTTGAGTGTGCAATGCAGGCAGAGGTGCTGCAAATGTCTTTGCACTAGTGGGACTATACAGAAGTCCAATAGCCACGTTTAGGATGCCACTAAGTTCACTCAGTGTTTGCTAGTATAATGGCTTAGTAACAATGAGTTTGAGTGTGCAATGCAGGCAGAGGTGCTGCAAATATCTTTGCACTAGTGGGACTATACAGAAGTCCAATAGCCACGTTTAGGATGCCACTAGGTTCACTCATTGTTTGCTAGTATAATGGCTTAGTAACAATGAGTTTGAGTGTGCAATGCAGGCAGAGGTGCTGCAAATATCTTTGCACTAGTGGGACTATACAGAAGTCCAATAGCCACGTTTAGGATGCCAATAGGTTCAATCAGTGTTTGCTAGTATAATGGCTTAGCTACAATGAGTTTGAGTGTGCAATGCAGGCAGACGTGCTGCAAATATCTTTGCACTAATGGGGCAATACAGAAGTCCAATAGCCACGTTTATGATGCCACTAAGTTCACTCAGTGTTTGCTAGTATAATGGCTTAGTAACAATGAGTTTGAGTGTGCAATGCAGGCAGAGGTGCTGAAAGTATCTTTGCACTAGTGGGACTATACAGAAGTCCAATAGCCACGTTTAGGATGCCACTAGGTTCAATCAGTGTTTGCTAGTATAATGGCTTAGTAACAATGAGTTTGAGTGTGCAATGCACGCAGAGGTGCTGCAAATATCTTGCCACTAGTGGGACTTTACAGAAGTCCAATAGCCACGTTTAGGATGCCACTAGGTTCAATCAGTGTTTGCTAGTATAATGGCTTAGTAACAATGAGTTTGAGTGTGCAATGCAGGCAGAGGTGCTGCAAATATCTTTGCACTAGTGGGACTATACAGAAGTCCAATAGCCACGTTTAGGATGCCACTAGGTTCACTCAGTGTTTGCTAGTATAATGGCTTAGTAACAATGAGTTTGAGTGTGCAATGCAGGCAGAGGTGCTGCAAATGTCTTTGCACTAGTGGGACTATACAGAAGTCCAATAGCCACGTTTAGGATGCCACTAAGTTCACTCAGTGTTTGCTAGTATAATGGCTTAGTAACAATGAGTTTGAGTGTGCAATGCAGGCAGATGTGCTGCAAATATCTTTGCACTAATGGGGCAATACAGAAGTCCAATAGCCACGTTTATGATGCCACTAAGTTCACTCAGTGTTTGCTAGTATAATGGCTTAGTAACAATGAGTTTGAGTGTGCAATGCAGGCAGAGGTGCTGAAAGTATCTTTGCACTAGTGGGACTATACAGAAGTCCAATAGCCACGTTTAGGATGCCACTAGGTTCAATCAGTGTTTGCTAGTATAATGGCTTAGTAACAATGAGTTTGAGTGTGCAATGCAGGCAGAGGTGCTGCAAATGTCTTTGCACTAGTGGGACTATACAGAAGTCCAATAGCCACGTTTAGGATGCCACTAAGTTCACTCAGTGTTTGCTAGTATAATGGCTTAGTAACAATGAGTTTGAGTGTGCAATGCAGGCAGAGGTGCTGCAAATATCTTTGCACTAGTGGGACTATACAGAAGTCCAATAGCCACGTTTAGGATGCCACTAGGTTCAATCAGTGTTTGCTAGTATAATGGCTTAGTAACAATGAGTTTGTGTGTGCAATGCAGGCAGAGGTGCTGCAAATATCTTTGCACTAGTGGGACTATACAGAAGTCCAATAGCCACGTTTAGGATGCCAAAAGGTTCAATCAGTGTTTGCTAGTATAATGGCTTAGCTACAATGAGTTTGAGTGTGCAATGCAGGCAGATGTGCTGCAAATATCTTTGCACTAATGGGGCAATACAGAAGTCCAATAGCCACGTTTATGATGCCACTAAGTTCACTCAGTGTTTGCTAGTATAATGGCTTAGTAACAATGAGTTTGAGTGTGCAATGCAGGCAGAGGTGCTGAAAGTATCTTTGCACTAGTGGGACTATACAGAAGTCCAATAGCCACGTTTAGGATGCCACTAGGTTCAATCAGTGTTTGCTAGTATAATGGCTTAGTAACAATGAGTTTGAGTGTGCAATGCACGCAGAGGTGCTGCAAATATCTTGCCACTAGTGGGACTTTACAGAAGTCCAATAGCCACGTTTAGGATGCCACTAGGTTCAATCAGTGTTTGCTAGTATAATGGCTTAGTAACAATGAGTTTGAGTGTGCAATGCAGGCAGAGGTGCTGCAAATATCTTTGCACTAGTGGGACTATACAGAAGTCCAATAGCCACGTTTAGGATGCCACTAGGTTCACTCAGTGTTTGCTAGTATAATGGCTTAGCAACAATGAGTTTGAGTGTGCAATGCAGGCAGAGGTGCTGCAAATGTCTTTGCACTAGTGGGACTATACAGAAGTCCAATAGCCACGTTTAGGATGCCATTAAGTTCACTCAGTGTTTGCTAGTATAATGGCTTAGTAACAATGAGTTTGAGTGTGCAATGCAGGCAGAGGTGCTGCAAAAATCTTTGCACTAGTGGGACTATACAGAAGTCCAATAGCCACGTTTAGGATGCCACTAGGTTCACTCAGTGTTTGCTAGTATAATGGCTTAGTAACAATGAGTTTGAGTGTGCAATGCAGGCAGAGGTGCTGCAAATATCTTTGCACTAGTGGGACTATACAGAAGTCCAATAGCCACGTTTAGGATGCCACTAAGTTCACTCAGTGTTTGTTAGTATAATGGCTTAGTAACAATGAGTTTGAGTGTGCAATGCAGGCAGAGGTGCTGCAAATATCTTTGCACTAGTGGGACTATACAGAAGTCCAATAGCCACGTTTAGGATGCCACTAGGTTCACTCAGTGTTTGCTAGTATAATGGCTTAGTAACAATGAGTTTGAGTGTGCAATGCAGGCAGAGGTGCTGCAAATATCTTTGCACTAGTGGGACTATACAGAAGTCCAATAGCCACGTTTAGGATGCCAATAGGTTCAATCAGTGTTTGCTAGTATAATGGCTTAGTAACAATGAGTTTGTGTGTGCAATGCAGGAAGAGGTGCTGCAAATATCTTTGCACTAGTGGGACTATACAGAAGTCCAATAGCCACGTTTAGGATGCCAATAGGTTCAATCAGTGTTTGCTAGTATAATGGCTTAGCTACAATGAGTTTGAGTGTGCAATGCAGGCAGACGTGCTGCAAATATCTTTGCACTAATGGGGCAATACAGAAGTCCAATAGCCACGTTTATGATGCCACTAAGTTCACTCAGTGTTTGCTAGTATAATGGCTTAGTAACAATGAGTTTGAGTGTGCAATGCAGGCAGAGGTGCTGAAAGTATCTTTGCACTAGTGGGACTATACAGAAGTCCAATAGCCACGTTTAGGATGCCACTAAGTTCACTCAGTGTTTGCTAGTATAATGGCTTAGTAACAATGAGTTTGAGTGTGCAATGCAGGCAGAGGTGCTGCAAATATCTTTGCACTAGTGGGACTATACAGAAGTCCAATAGCCACGTTTAGGATGCCACTAGGTAAATCAGTGTTTGCTAGTATAATGGCTTAGTAACAATGAGTTTGTGTGTGCAATGCAGGCAGAGGTGCTGCAAATATCTTTGCACTAGTGGGACTATACAGAAGTCCAATAGCCACGTTTAGGATGCCAAAAGGTTCAATCAGTGTTTGCTAGTATAATGGCTTAGTAACAATGAGTTTGAGTGTGCAATGCAGGCAGAGGTGCTGCAAATATCTTTGCACTAGTGGGACTATACAGAAGTCCAATAGCCACGTTTAGGATGCCACTAGGTTCAATCAGTGTTTGCTAGTATAATGGCTTAGCTACAATGAGTTTGAGTGTGCAATGCAGGCAGATGTGCTGCAAATATCTTTGCACTAATGGGGCAATACAGAAGTCCAATAGCCACGTTTATGATGCCACTAAGTTCACTCAGTGTTTGCTAGTATAATGGCTTAGTAACAATGAGTTTGAGTGTGCAATGCAGGCAGAGGTGCTGAAAGTATCTTTGCACTAGTGGGACTATACAGAAGTCCAATAGCCACGTTTAGGATGCCACTAGGTTCAATCAGTGTTTGCTAGTATAATGGCTTAGTAACAATGAGTTTGAGTGTGCAATGCAGGCAGAGGTGCTGCAAATATCTTTGCACTAGTGGGACTATACAGAAGTCCAATAGCCACGTTTAGGATGCCACTAGGTTCACTCAGTGTTTGCTAGTATAATGGCTTAGCAACAATGAGTTTGAGTGTGCAATGCAGGCAGAGGTGCTGCAAATGTCTTTGCACTAGTGGGACTATACAGAAGTCCAATAGCCACGTTTAGGATGCCACTAAGTTCACTCAGTGTTTGCTAGTATAATGGCTTAGTAACAATGAGTTTGAGTGTGCAATGCAGGCAGAGGTGCTGCAAAAATCTTTGCACTAGTGGGACTATACAGAAGTCCAATAGCCACGTTTAGGATGCCACTAGGTTCACTCAGTGTTTGCTAGTATAATGGCTTAGTAACAATGAGTTTGAGTGTGCAATGCAGGCAGAGGTGCTGCAAATATCTTTGCACTAGTGGGACTATACAGAAGTCCAATAGCCACGTTTAGGATGCCAATAGGTTCAATCAGTGTTTGCTAGTATAATGGCTTAGTAACAATGAGTTTGTGTGTGCAATGCAGGCAGAGGTGCTGCAAATATCTTTGCACTAGTGGGACTACACAGAAGTCCAATAGCCACGTTTAGGATGCCAATAGGTTCAATCAGTGTTTGCTAGTATAATGGCTTAGCTACAATGAGTTTGAGTGTGCAATGCAGGCAGACGTGCTGCAAATATCTTTGCACTAATGGGGCAATACAGAAGTCCAATAGCCACGTTTATGATGCCACTAAGTTCACTCAGTGTTTGCTAGTATAATGGCTTAGTAACAATGAGTTTAAGTGTGCAATGCAGGCAGAGGTGCTGAAAGTATCTTTGCACTAGTGGGACTATACAGAAGTCCAATAGCCACGTTTAGGATGCCACTAGGTTCAATCAGTGTTTGCTAGTATAATGGCTTAGTAACAATGAGTTTGAGTGTGCAATGCACGCAGAGGTGCTGCAAATATCTTGCCACTAGTGGGATTTTACAGAAGTCCAATAGCCACGTTTAGGATGCCACTAGGTTCAATCAGTGTTTGCTAGTATAATGGCTAAGTAACAATGAGTTTGAGTGTGCAATGCAGGCAGAGGTGCTGCAAATATCTTTGCACTAGTGGGACTATACAGAAGTCCAATAGCCACGTTTAGGATGCCACTAGGTTCAATCAGTGTTTGCTAGTATAATGGCTTAGTAACAATGAGTTTGAGTGTGCAATGCAGGCAGAGGTTCTGCAAATATCTTTGCACTAGTGGGACTATACAGAAGTCCAATAGCCACATTTAGGATGCCACTAGGTTCAATCAGTGTTTGCTAGTATAATGGCTTAGTAACAATGAGTTTGAGTGTGCAATGCAGGCAGACGTGCTGCAAATATCTTTGCACTAATGGGGCAATACAGCAGTCCAACAGCCACGTTAAGGATGCCACTAAGTTCACTCAGTGTTTGCTAGTATAATGGCTTAGTAACAATGAGTTTGAGTGTGCAATGCAGGCAGAGGTGCTGAAAATATCTTTGCACTAGTGGGACTATACAGAAGTCCAATAGCCCCGTTTAGGATGCCACTAGGTTCAATCAGTGTTTGCTAGTATAATGGCTAAGTAATAATGAGTTTGAGTGTGCAATGCAGGCAGAGGTGCTGCAAATATCTTTGCACTAGTGGGACTATACAGAAGTCCAATAGCCACGTTTAGGATGCCACTAGGTTCAATCAGTGTTTGCTAGTATAATGGCTTAGTAACAATGAGTTTGAGTGTGTAATGCAGGCAGACGTGCTGCAAATATCTTTGCACTAGTGGGACTATACAGAAGTCCAATAGCCACGTTTAGGATGCCACTAGGTTCAATCAGTGTTTGCTAGTATAATGGCTTAGTAACAATGAGTTTGAGTGTGCAATGCAGGCAGAGGTGCTGCAAATATCTTTGCACTAGTGGGACTATACAGAAGTCCATTAGCCACGTTTAGGATGCCACTAGGTTCACTCAGTGTTTGCTAGTATAATGGCTTAGTAACAATGAGTTTGAGTGTGCAATGCAGGCAGAGGTGCTGCAAATATCTTTGCACTAGTGGGACTATACAGAAGTCCAATAGCCACGTTTAGGATGCCACTAGGTTCAATCAGTGTTTGCTAGTATAATGGCTTAGTAACAATGAGTTTGGGTGTGCAATGCAGGCAGACGTGCTGCAAATATCTTTGCACTAGTGGGACTATACAGAAGTCCAATAGCCACGTTTAGGATGCCACTAGGTTCAATCAGTGTTTGCTAGTATAATGGCTTAGTAACAATGAGTTTGAGTGTGCAATGCAGGCAGAGGTGCTGCAAATATCTTTGCACTAGTGGGACTATACAGAAGTCCATTGACCACGTTTAGGATGCCACTAGGTTCACTCAGTGTTTGCTAGTATAATGGCTTAGTAACAATGAGTTTGAGTGTGCAATGCAGGCAGAGGTGCTGCAAATGTCTTTGCACTAGTGGGACTGTACAGAAGTCCAATAGCCACGTTTAGGATGCCACTAAGTTCACTCAGTGTTTGCTAGTATAATGGCTTAGTAACAATGAGTTTGATTGTGCAATGCAGGCAGAGGTGCTGCAAATATCTTTGCACTAGTGGGACTATACAGAAGTCCAATAGCCACGTTTAGGATGCCACTAGGTTCACTCAGTGTTTGCTAGTATAATGGCTTAGTAACAATGAGTTTGAGTGTGCAATGCAGGCAGAGGTGCTGCAAATATCTTTGCACTAAAGGGGCAATACAGCAGTCCAACAGCCACGTTAAGGATGCCACAAAGTTCATTCAGTGTTTGCTAGTATAATGGCTTAGTAACAATGAGTTTGAGTGTGCAATGCAGGCAGAGGTGCTGCAAATATCTTTGCACTAGTGGGACTATACAGAAGTCCAATAGCCACATTTAGGATGCCAATAGGTTCAATCAGTGTTTGCTAGTATAATGGCTTAGCTACAATGAGTTTGAGTGTGCAATGCAGGCAGACGTGCTGCAAATATCTTTGCACTAATGGGGCAATACAGCAGTCCAACAGCCACGTTAAGGATGCCACTAAGTTCACTCAGTGATTGCTAGTATAATGGCTTAGTAACAATGAGTTTGAGTGTGCAATGCAGGCAGAGGTGCTGCAAATATCTTTGCACTAGTGGGACTATACAGAAGTCCAATAGCCACGTTTAGGATGCCACTAAGTTCACTCAGTGTTTGCTAGTATAATGGCTTATCTACAATGAGTTTGAGTGTGCAATGCAGGCAGACGTGCTGCAAATATCTTTGCACTAATGGGGCAATACAGCAGTCCAACAGCCACGTTAAGGATGCCACTAAGTTCACTCAGTGATTGCTAGTATAATGGCTTAGTAACAATGAGTTTGAGTGTGCAATGCAGGCAGAGGTGCTGAAAGTATCTTTGCACTAGTGGGACTATACAGAAGTCCAATAGCCACGTTTAGGATGCCACTAGGTTCAATCAGTGTTTGCTAGTATAATGGCTTAGTAACAATGAGTTTGAGTGTGCAATGCAGGCAGACGTGCTGCAAATATCTTTGGACTAATGGGGCAATACAGCAGTCCAACAGCCACGTTAAGGATGCCACTAAGTTCACTCAGTGTTTGCTAGTATAATGGCTTAGTAACAATGAGTTTGAGTGTGCAATGCAGGCAGAGGAGCTGAAAATATCTTTGCACTAGTGGGACTATACAGAAGTCCAATAGCCACGTTTAGGATGCCAAAAGGTTCAATCAGTGTTTGCTAGTATAATGGCTTAGTAACAATGAGTTTGAGTGTGCAATGCAGGCAGAGGTGCTGCAAATATCTTTGCACTAGTGGGACTATACAGAAGTCCAATAGCCACGTTTAGGATGCCACTAGGTTCAATCAGTGTTTGCTAGTATAATGGCTTAGCTACAATGAGTTTGAGTGTGCAATGCAGGCAGATGTGCTGCAAATATCTTTGCACTAATGGGGCAATACAGAAGTCCAATAGCCACGTTTATGATGCCACTAAGTTCACTCAGTGTTTGCTAGTATAATGGCTTAGTAACAATGAGTTTGAGTGTGCAATGCAGGCAGAGGTGCTGAAAGTATCTTTGCACTAGTGGGACTATACAGAAGTCCAATAGCCACGTTTAGGATGCCACTAGGTTCAATCAGTGTTTGCTAGTATAATGGCTTAGTAACAATGAGTTTGAGTGTGCAATGCAGGCAGAGGTGCTGCAAATATCTTTGCACTAGTGGGACTATACAGAAGTCCAATAGCCACGTTTAGGATGCCACTAGGTTCACTCAGTGTTTGCTAGTATAATGGCTTAGCAACAATGAGTTTGAGTGTGCAATGCAGGCAGAGGTGCTGCAAATGTCTTTGCACTAGTGGGACTATACAGAAGTCCAATAGCCACGTTTAGGATGCCACTAAGTTCACTCAGTGTTTGCTAGTATAATGGCTTAGTAACAATGAGTTTGAGTGTGCAATGCAGGCAGAGGTGCTGCAAAAATCTTTGCACTAGTGGGACTATACAGAAGTCCAATAGCCACGTTTAGGATGCCACTAGGTTCACTCAGTGTTTGCTAGTATAATGGCTTAGTAACAATGAGTTTGAGTGTGCAATGCAGGCAGAGGTGCTGCAAATATCTTTGCACTAGTGGGACTATACAGAAGTCCAATAGCCACGTTTAGGATGCCAATAGGTTCAATCAGTGTTTGCTAGTATAATGGCTTAGTAACAATGAGTTTGTGTGTGCAATGCAGGCAGAGGTGCTGCAAATATCTTTGCACTAGTGGGACTACACAGAAGTCCAATAGCCACGTTTAGGATGCCAATAGGTTCAATCAGTGTTTGCTAGTATAATGGCTTAGCTACAATGAGTTTGAGTGTGCAATGCAGGCAGACGTGCTGCAAATATCTTTGCACTAATGGGGCAATACAGAAGTCCAATAGCCACGTTTATGATGCCACTAAGTTCACTCAGTGTTTGCTAGTATAATGGCTTAGTAACAATGAGTTTAAGTGTGCAATGCAGGCAGAGGTGCTGAAAGTATCTTTGCACTAGTGGGACTATACAGAAGTCCAATAGCCACGTTTAGGATGCCACTAGGTTCAATCAGTGTTTGCTAGTATAATGGCTTAGTAACAATGAGTTTGAGTGTGCAATGCACGCAGAGGTGCTGCAAATATCTTGCCACTAGTGGGATTTTACAGAAGTCCAATAGCCACGTTTAGGATGCCACTAGGTTCAATCAGTGTTTGCTAGTATAATGGCTAAGTAACAATGAGTTTGAGTGTGCAATGCAGGCAGAGGTGCTGCAAATATCTTTGCACTAGTGGGACTATACAGAAGTCCAATAGCCACGTTTAGGATGCCACTAGGTTCAATCAGTGTTTGCTAGTATAATGGCTTAGTAACAATGAGTTTGAGTGTGCAATGCAGGCAGAGGTTCTGCAAATATCTTTGCACTAGTGGGACTATACAGAAGTCCAATAGCCACATTTAGGATGCCACTAGGTTCAATCAGTGTTTGCTAGTATAATGGCTTAGTAACAATGAGTTTGAGTGTGCAATGCAGGCAGACGTGCTGCAAATATCTTTGCACTAATGGGGCAATACAGCAGTCCAACAGCCACGTTAAGGATGCCACTAAGTTCACTCAGTGTTTGCTAGTATAATGGCTTAGTAACAATGAGTTTGAGTGTGCAATGCAGGCAGAGGTGCTGAAAATATCTTTGCACTAGTGGGACTATACAGAAGTCCAATAGCCCCGTTTAGGATGCCACTAGGTTCAATCAGTGTTTGCTAGTATAATGGCTAAGTAACAATGAGTTTGAGTGTGCAATGCAGGCAGAGGTGCTGCAAATATCTTTGCACTAGTGGGACTATACAGAAGTCCAATAGCCACGTTTAGGATGCCACTAGGTTCAATCAGTGTTTGCTAGTATAATGGCTTAGTAACAATGAGTTTGAGTGTGTAATGCAGGCAGACGTGCTGCAAATATCTTTGCACTAGTGGGACTATACAGAAGTCCAATAGCCACGTTTAGGATGCCACTAGGTTCAATCAGTGTTTGCTAGTATAATGGCTTAGTAACAATGAGTTTGAGTGTGCAATGCAGGCAGAGGTGCTGCAAATATCTTTGCACTAGTGGGACTATACAGAAGTCCATTAGCCACGTTTAGGATGCCACTAGGTTCACTCAGTGTTTGCTAGTATAATGGCTTAGTAACAATGAGTTTGAGTGTGCAATGCAGGCAGAGGTGCTGCAAATATCTTTGCACTAGTGGGACTATACAGAAGTCCAATAGCCACGTTTAGGATGCCACTAGGTTCAATCAGTGTTTGTTAGTATAATGGCTTAGTAACAATGAGTTTGGGTGTGCAATGCAGGCAGACGTGCTGCAAATATCTTTGCACTAGTGGGACTATACAGAAGTCCAATAGCCACGTTTAGGATGCCACTAGGTTCAATCAGTGTTTGCTAGTATAATGGCTTAGTAACAATGAGTTTGAGTGTGCAATGCAGGCAGAGGTGCTGCAAATATCTTTGCACTAGTGGGACTATACAGAAGTCCATTGACCACGTTTAGGATGCCACTAGGTTCACTCAGTGTTTGCTAGTATAATGGCTTAGTAACAATGAGTTTGAGTGTGCAATGCAGGCAGAGGTGCTGCAAATGTCTTTGCACTAGTGGGACTGTACAGAAGTCCAATAGCCACGTTTAGGATGCCACTAAGTTCACTCAGTGTTTGCTAGTATAATGGCTTAGTAACAATGAGTTTGATTGTGCAATGCAGGCAGAGGTGCTGCAAATATCTTTGCACTAGTGGGACTATACAGAAGTCCAATAGCCACGTTTAGGATGCCACTAGGTTCACTCAGTGTTTGCTAGTATAATGGCTTAGTAACAATGAGTTTGAGTGTGCAATGCAGGCAGAGGTGCTGCAAATATCTTTGCACTAAAGGGGCAATACAGCAGTCCAACAGCCACGTTAAGGATGCCACAAAGTTCATTCAGTGTTTGCTAGTATAATGGCTTAGTAACAATGAGTTTGAGTGTGCAATGCAGGCAGAGGTGCTGCAAATATCTTTGCACTAGTGGGACTATACAGAAGTCCAATAGCCACATTTAGGATGCCAATAGGTTCAATCAGTGTTTGCTAGTATAATGGCTTAGCTACAATGAGTTTGAGTGTGCAATGCAGGCAGACGTGCTGCAAATATCTTTGCACTAATGGGGCAATACAGCAGTCCAACAGCCACGTTAAGGATGCCACTAAGTTCACTCAGTGATTGCTAGTATAATGGCTTAGTAACAATGAGTTTGAGTGTGCAATGCAGGCAGAGGTGCTGCAAATATCTTTGCACTAGTGGGACTATACAGAAGTCCAATAGCCACGTTTAGGATGCCACTAAGTTCACTCAGTGTTTGCTAGTATAATGGCTTATCTACAATGAGTTTGAGTGTGCAATGCAGGCAGACGTGCTGCAAATATCTTTGCACTAATGGGGCAATACAGCAGTCCAACAGCCACGTTAAGGATGCCACTAAGTTCACTCAGTGATTGCTAGTATAATGGCTTAGTAACAATGAGTTTGAGTGTGCAATGCAGGCAGAGGTGCTGAAAGTATCTTTGCACTAGTGGGACTATACAGAAGTCCAATAGCCACGTTTAGGATGCCACTAGGTTCAATCAGTGTTTGCTAGTATAATGGCTTAGTAACAATGAGTTTGAGTGTGCAATGCAGGCAGACGTGCTGCAAATATCTTTGGACTAATGGGGCAATACAGCAGTCCAACAGCCACGTTAAGGATGCCACTAAGTTCACTCAGTGTTTGCTAGTATAATGGCTTAGTAACAATGAGTTTGAGTGTGCAATGCAGGCAGAGGAGCTGAAAATATCTTTGCACTAGTGGGACTATACAGAAGTCCAATAGCCACGTTTAGGATGCCACTAGGTTCAATCAGTGTTTGCTAGTATAATGGCTTAGTAACAATGAGTTTGAGTGTGCAATGCAGGCAGAGGTGCTGCAAATATCTTTGCCCTAGTGGGACTATACAGAAGTCCAATAGCCACGTTTATGATGCCACTAGGTTCAATCAGTGTTTGCTAGTATAATGGCTTAGTAACAATGAGTTTGAGTGTGCAATGCAGGCAGACGTGCTGCAAATATCTTTGCACTAGTGGGACTATACAGAAGTCCAATAGCCACGTTTAGGATGCCACTAGGTTCAATCAGTGATTGCTAGTATAATGGCTTAGTAACAATGAGTTTGAGTGTGCAATACAGGCAGAGGTGCTGCAAATATCTTTGCACTAGTGGGACTATACAGAAGTCCAATAGCCACGTTTAGGATGCCACTAGGTTCACTCAGTGTTTGCTAGTATAATGGCTTAGTAACAATGAGTTTGAGTGTGCAATGCAGGCAGAGGTGCTGCAAATATCTTTGTACTAGTGGGACTGTACAGACGTCCAATAGCCACGTTTAGGATGCCACTAAGTTCACTCAGTGTTTGCTAGTATAATGAATAGTAACAATGAGTTTGAGTGTGCAATGCAGGCAGAGGTGCTGCAAATATCTTTGCACTAGTGGGACTATACAGAAGTCCAATAGCCACGTTTAGGATGCCACTAGGTTCACTCAGTGTTTGCTAGTATAATGGCTTAGTAACAATGAGTTTGAGTGTGCAATGCAGGCAGAGGTGCTGCAAATATCTTTGCACTAATGGGGCAATACAACAGTCCAACAGCCACGTTAAGGATGCCACTAAGTTCATTCAGTGTTTGCTAGTATAATGGCTTAGTAACAATGAGTTTGAGTGTGCAATGCAGGCAGAGGTGCTGAAAGTATCTTTGCACTAGTGGGACTATACAGAAGTCCAATAGCCACGTTTAGGATGCCACTAAGTTCACTCAGTGTTTGCTAGTATAATGGCTTAGTAACAATGAGTTTGAGTGTGCAATGCAGGCAGAGGTGCTGCAAATATCTTTGCACTAATGGGGCAATACAGCAGTCCAACAGCCACGTTAAGGATGCCACAAAGTTCATTCAGTGATTGCTAGTATAATGGCTTAGTAACAATGAGTTTGAGTGTGCAATGCAGGCAGAGGTGCTGCAAATATCTTTGCACTAGTGGGACTATACAGAAGTCCAATAGCCACGTTTAGGATGCCACTAAGTTCACTCAGTGTTTGCTAGTATAATGGCTTAGTAACAATGAGTTTGAGTGTGCAATGCAGGCAGAGGTGCTGAAAGTATCTTTGCACTAGTTGGACTATACAGAAGTCCAATAGCCACGTTTAGGATGCCACTAAGTTCACTCAGTGTTTGCTAGTATAATGGCTTAGTAACAATGAGTTTGAGTGTGCAATGCAGGCAGAGGTGCTGCAAATATCTTTGCACTAGTGGGACTATACAGAAGTCCAATAGCCACGTTTAGGATGCCACTAGGTTCACTCAGTGTTTGCTAGTATAATGGCTTAGTAACAATGAGTTTGAGTGTGCAATGCAGGCAAAGGTGCTGCAAATATCTTTGCACTAATGGGGCAATACAGCAGTCCAACAGCCACGTTAAGGATGCCACTAAGTTCATTCAGTGTTTGCTAGTATAATGGCTTAGTAACAATGAGTTTGAGTGTGCAATGCAGGCAGAGGTGCTGCAAATATCTTTGCACTAGTGGGACTATACAGAAGTCCAATAGCCACGTTTAGGATGCCACTAGGTTCAATCAGTGTTTGCTAGTATAATGGCTTAGTAACAATGAGTTTGTGTGTGCAATGCAGGCAGAGGTGCTGCAAATATCTTTGCACTAGTGGGACTATACAGAAGTCCAATAGCCACGTTTAGGATGCCAATAGGTTCATTCAGTGTTTGCTAGTATAATGGCTTAGCTACAATGAGTTTGAGTGTGCAATGCAGGCAGACGTGCTGCAAATATGTTTGCACTAATGGGGCAATACAGCAGTCCAACAGCCACGTTAAGGATGCCACTAAGTTCACTCAGTGTTTGCTAGTATAATGGCTTAGTAACAATGAGTTTGAGTGTGCAATGCAGGCAGAGGTGCTGCAAATATCTATGCACTAGTGGGACTATACAGAAGTCCAATAGCCACGTTTAGGATGCCACTAAGTTCACTCAGTGTTTGCTAGTATAATGGCTTAGTAACAATGAGTTTGAGTGTGCAATGCAGGCAGAGGTGCTGCAAATATCTTTGCACTAGTGGGACTATACAGAAGTCCAATAGCCACGTTTAGGATGCCACTAGGTTCAATCAGTGTTTGCTAGTATAATGGCTTAGTAACAATGAGTTTGAGTGTGCAATGCAGGCAGAGGTGCTGCAAATATCTTTGCACTAGTGGGACTATACAGAAGTCCAATAGCCACGTATAGGATGCCACTAGGTTCAATCAGTGTTTGCTAGTATAATGGCTTAGTAACAATGAGTTTGAGTGTGCAATGCAGGCAGAGGTGCTGCAAATATCTTTGCACTAGAGGGACTATACAGAAGTCCAATAGCCACGTTTAGGATGCCACTAGGTTCACTCAGTGTTTGCTAGTATAATGGCTTAGCTACAATGATTTTGAGTGTGCAACGCAGGCAGACGTGCTGCAAATATCTTTGCACTAATGGGGCAATACAGCAGTCCAACAGCCACGTTAAGGATGCCACTAAGTTCACTCAGTGTTTGCTAGTATAATGGCTTAGTAACAATGAGTTTGAGTGTGCAATGCAGGCAGAGGTGCTGCAAATATCTTTGCACTAGTGGGACTATACAGAAGTCCAATAGCCACGTTTAGGATGCCACTAAGTTCACTCAGTGTTTGCTAGTATAATGGCTTAGTAACAATGAGTTTGAGTGTGCAATGCAGGCAGAGGTGCTCAAAGTATCTTTGCACTAGTGGGACTATACAGAAGTCCAAAAGCCACGTTTAGGATGCCACTAAGTTCACTCAGTGTTTGCTAGTATAATGGCTTAGTAACAATGAGTTTGAGTGTGCAATGCAGGCAGAGGTGCTGCAAATATCTTTGCACTAGTGGGACTATACAGAAGTCCAATAGCCACGTTTAGGATGCCAATAGGTTCACTCAGTGTTTGCTAGTATAATGGCTTAGTAACAATGAGTTTGAGTGTGCAATGCAGGCAGAGGTGCTGCAAATATCTTTGCACTAATGGGGCAATACAGCAGTCCAACAGCCACGTTAAGGATGCCACTAAGTTCATTCAGTGTTTGCTAGTATAATGGCTTAGTAACAATGAGTTTGAGTGTGCAATGCAGGCAGAGGTGCTGCAAATATCTTTGCACTAGTGGGACTATACAGAAGTCCAATAGCCATGTTTAGGATGCCACTAGGTTCAATCAGTGTTTGCTAGTATAATGGCTTAGTAACAATGAGTTTGTGTGTGCAATGCAGGCAGAGGTGCTGCAAATATCTTTGCAATAGTGGGACTATACAGAAGTCCAACAGCCACGTTTAGGATGCCAATAGGTTCAAT